>NC_056732.1:908337815-908580315 GCF_019279795.1 Protopterus annectens
GTACCTCAACCATGTAACATATAGTGCAGAGACTGTCAAATTCTGAGAAAAAAAATGTAATCTCTGATTTAAACAAGAAGAGAGAGAGAAGAAGAAGAAGAAAAAAAGACATATACCGAAGAACCTAATCCTCTCCATTTCACCGCACATTTCATTCTGCAGTGTCTCGAAGTATGGTTGTTTGACCATAGTAACTGTTGTCATCCATCTTGACATACCACTAACTTTAACTGAAAACCAAGAAAAACAAACTAATAACACACCTCCAAGTGAACAATAAAATGGAAAAGCAGATGAACAGCTTCAGCTACTAAAGATTTTATTTTACCCGGTTTAGTACTTTCATTCCTACTACTTTCAGAACTTCCTTAGAACTGATTACAAACATACAACACATTTAAATATTTAATTGCTAACAACACATGACTTAAAATAACTAATAAGAACTTAAGATACATTAAAATGTCTTACTTTTAAAATAGAATTAATAGTACATGCTCCATTTAAGCCTGAAAAATTAGTGTCATTTCATTTAAGTTGCCATCTTAACTCACAGGCTTCTGGGTGTTATCAATAATCCATCTTTGTGGGTCCTGGTTTATTTGTCTGATTATTAAAAAAAACAAATTTATGTGACTCAGAATCTAAAATATGCTTAAACAAGAAATTGGTAACTTTGTCCTTTTTTATATCTAGCAAATGTTCATGCATATATGCTCTTTATGTTTTCTCGATATTTTTGCCACATAATAGGCAGGACAAGTTAAATACTGAGCCAAATAAACAACATTACTAGAACAACAATTAAAATACTCATGAACTTTATATATTCTTCCTCTAACAGTAAAATAGTCACTACTAATGATATTGGAACATTGGCAACAGGATCCACATTTTGTGGTTCCACTTTTTTTTAGATCTATAAAAATCAAGGTTTAACCTACTTTTAGACTCAAAATTATTTTTAAAAGTTTTATCCTTTCTAAAAAAATAGTAGGTTTATCCCCAAATTAAGCTAAAATATTTATAATTGAAAAAAATAAACTCCAATTCTTATAAATAGATCCCACAATGTCCTTAGTATCCAAAGAATACTTAGATATAAAAGCTTTTCTGCCTTTATCAAGGCCTGCTAATGCATTATTTATCATCATTATTAATTATCATTACTTTATCATAATTATTGTGATAAAAACTGATGTAATACTTTCTAAGTGCAACTCTGAGTTTCCAGCAGTTAAGGATTTTTTGTTTAATTAAAAAAAACACTGTTTCTTTCTATCTGTTAGCCATCATCTGAGATTCCAATGCATTATTAATAACCAAACTTCCACTAGATGAAAGAGTGGCATAAAAACATGACCAAAGAGTGGCATAAAAACATGACTGTCTTTTAGACAAGAACTCCATCCCTAATGGAATAAAAAAATTCTAAAGGGTACCCTCTCCTTAAAAACATGTTGTTACGTTCATTAATAACATTATCAAAATTAGATATCATCCTAGCAAGGTGTACATATTGTCCTTTTACCATGGACTTTTTTGATGTACAGGATGCCAGCTTGTGAAATGAAGATATGTATTTGAAAATGTAGTTTTGCAAGAAAATTGTGGAAATATATCTTTGATTTCCATAATCCTTTTTTTACCTCAAAATCCAAACTGGAAATTTCTTCATCATCATAAATTGAAGAAAATTTTAAAAAAGAACATAGTATCATTGATATAGATAAGAAATTCATCTATTTTTTCCACAGTATCTTTCTATAATATAAAAATGTCATCCAGAAAATGAGTATATATTAACCAGCTCTGTTCAAATTCACTGTCAATAATAAATTGGTCTTCCCATAATTTCCAAATATGGGGCACATGCTGTCCCCAAAGCCACATCAGTCACCTGTCTGAACTACTTCCTCCTTGGAGTGATGTGCAGTGTGAATGAAGTCTGATGAAGCATCTGTTTGATGTGAAAGTGCTCACTGATGGTACCTGTTCGTCTTTTGAACAACAATAAATTTGTTGGTTTTATGCTGTGCTCTTCTCATCTCCATTTTTTGCTGAATACAAACATACAACACCTATCCCTAACCTATACCCAACCCTAATCCTAACTCAGAAATACACACATGAAAACTCTCACCCTCTCCAAGCCTAGTCACCTATCTTGACAAAACATAACTTCAACATTTGCACTGCTCAGCTATCCTTACCATTGAAATTAAGCAACACCCCCTGTGCTTGTCAAACAAATGGACATTCAACAAAACACAGAGGCGCCATCTCTCTCTTTTGATATATATATATATATATATATATATATATATATAGCTTTATAAATAAATAAATAAATAAATAAATATATATATATATATATATATATATATATATATATATATATATATACATATATACACATATCAGGAGATATTCGTACACATCTTGCACACATAAATAAACAAACACAGACACACACACACACACACACACACACACACACACACACACACACACACACACACACACGCACACACAGAGTGTATATGAATATGTATGCATGCATAGGAAATCTAAGAACAGAATACTTTGCACTTTTATCGAAAATTGAGTGACAGGTTGATCAAAAAGTTTGAGGATGTGTGGATGCTGGTGCCTTGGGAATGGCTTTACCATCAGACAGATGTAAGTGGCCAGGGCAAAACCAGCAAGTGAGGGCCATCCAAATGGTGCAAGGGCAAAAGGTCTACCTGAGGTAAGCCTCTTTTCACTAAAATATGGTGAAGCAAGTAGCCATCTTGTTTCAACTATATTCTTAGGACATAAGGAACAGAGGTTCCATTGGGCTGTGGCTAAGATCTGCAAAGGTAAGGCCAGGGAAAATAATGGACAAGGTGGACTTAGTGGTATATCTAATAGCTGTTGAACAATGCAAAAGGGTATTTAGCTCATTGTGCTTGTTAGTCATAAAGCTTTATTGACAAGCATTACCCTTGGTGAGATATGTGCTGATATTTGCAAGTCAATTTGCCATCTACGTAAAAACAGTAATAATTCAACCCAGGCTGTTGCATGTTTCCTGATTAGCTGACCTGGAACTATGAGGTAATTAAGAATATGTTGTATTGAAATATTTATATATATTTATATTATATAAAAAGTGTGGACTTTATGTGTGGTGCTCAATTTGAGCTTGGTGGACAAAAAAACAGCTGGTACTTTATGGGATTGGAATTTGTGCATCTACTATGGTTTTAGCAAACAGCAATAGTTTGTAGTTAGCACCAAAGTATATAACAGTGAAGAATTCAGTGGGATGATTTTCATGCATAAATGATCAGTTTATGTATGCCGGGCTTGCTCAGTGTTGCAATAGGGCTTTAAGTATAGTTTACTGAATCTGAGATAATAAAACTTGTTTTTCTCGCAGTGGGAATGGAAAATAAGAGTACAATTCCTATTAATTGTTGGATTAATTATTTGGAATTCTGGAATTTATTATATACATACGATATTATTATATTATTATTATTCACAATTATTGTAATAAAAACTGATGTAATACTTTCTAAGTGTAACTTTGTGTTTCCAGCAGTAAAGGATTTTTTGTTTAATTAAAAAAAACACTGTTTCTTTGTATTTGTTAGCTATCATCTGAGATTCCAAAACAACCTATCATCAATGGTAAACAGGAAGAGTTACGGAAAATATCTTGGTTGCCATACAAATGTAGAGCTAGTTTGAGTGTTGTACAAAGTAATGGCACAGATAATGATGAAACCTAAATGTCAGCAGCCACCTGGTAATCATATTTTGAAAGGCTTTAGTACACTTTATGTCAGCATGAGCTGAGATGCATCTCCCTTGTTTCATTTCACTTTATTTTCAAGAGTGGAGTGAAAACTATCTTCAGTAACAGCTTTAAATGGGCTTGCAATCTATAGATTGCATAAGTAGCCTCATACATGTTTGAAGAATCTTGGTGACATTAAAGGAAACTACAAGGTAAAAACTGACATGAAAAAAAGACAAAGACTGGAAGGACCAAACAGAAGCGGGCGATATTAAAAGATGTCAAGAATCTGTAGCACTATTTAAGAAGGTGTGATGGGTCCCTACACTGGGCCAGCAATCAAAGAAACTCAATCCTCTCCACTGACTCCGGTAAGGGACGGTCACTAAGAGCAAAGATGGATTCACATAGTTTTTTCAAATGCAGCTCCCTGCATCAAGCAAAATTTCCCTTAAGAGCACACAGGGAGCATGCTCCAGACCTGGGACTGGACTCTGCTTCTCTCTCCAGACCCACACAAAACACCTTACTGTCCACTTTGGAGCTCTGTGTCCCTGTTCCCAGTAGCTGACACACACACACACACACACACACACACACACACACACACACACACACACACACACACACACACACACACTTGGATATTTGAATCTCACACACACACACACACACACACACACACACACACACACACACACACACACACACACACACACAGACACGCACACACACGCACACACACACACACACACACACACACACACACACACACACACACACACACACACACACACACACACACACACACACACACACACACACACACACACACACACACACACACACACACACCTGGGAATAGCTGGCACAAATTTATTAGCTGTACCCCTTTCTGCCCAGACTCTGAGGTAATCATGCTGCTACCAACCAGCTACCTTAAGGCTCTTACAAAGGGTACCCAATTATATTGTGTAAAATTAATAGTAATACAAATGATAGGGTGTGACTAAAGCAGTAAGATTTTCAGGAGCGGCCACAGTGTCACTAAAACAAGCATGAGTACTCTCAAGATGTTAAAAGTATTCTCTAAAGGACCAGCCACAAGGAAAGGTATTAAAATATTTAAAGATAAATAATAAAACAGAAAACAACAGAATACTGAATACAATAAACAACAGAGTTTCAACCCCAGAGATATAAAAAATAATACAGTTGGATAGTTTCTCACAGATTCAGAAAACAATATTAAACTATTCTCACTAAATTTCCCTGACTAACTAAAGAATTACCGTTCCCTGACTAGTTACTAAAGGAAGACAAGCTGGTGTATGCTGAGTGTCTTACCATAGCAAAAGCCAGATGATATCTTTCTTTGTGTGGATGCGTGAGATGTATATCCTGTCAGAAATCCTTTCTGTCAGGTTCCAAAGTGCTGCTGTGAGAGTTCCAAAGATACCAGATGCTGGCTAGAGAATGACATCATCTCCGGTCATCTGATTCTGGTACAACACACACACAGAGCTTTGCTAAGATCTGTGGCAGCATCTGAAAGCTATAACACAGTTTCAAACTTTACACTCTTCCAGGGTTCTCTGATAAAACATACATATTTGATCAGTTACAACAATGCAACCTAATATGCATGCATACATTATTTTTGTCCAGCAGGACCCACTGTTGATGCACTTTTAAAACAAGTATCTTTGCAAACATATTTTTTATATCAGACATCTGTACAAATCAGTGTGACAGGCAAATAACATAGAAATCTTTACAAAACTCCAGCTAGCTATGCTGGCATATGTACACATATACTACCCTAATCTTATGGGCACAGATGGCACTATATCATAACATCACAGAAGGATCCTAACAAAATCAATACATACAATGGCATGTTTTCTGAGCTAGAGCCTGACATCCTTGGAGTAAAGTGAAGTGGGACCTAGACACTTTGCTAACAGTAAAGCTGCAGGAAGTGTGCAGGTGGAGTTCTAGCCAATTTGCTTAAAATCCTATAAAATGGTATTGCTAAGAGTGCTGATTGAATTTTCTTGGGATTGGGGGGTTTGAGGGTTTGCATAATAGTTAAAGTAGTTACCTGACAGACAAGAGGTACAGAGTTTGATTCTCAATAAAGAAAATTGGCTAAGCTTAAAATGGTACACAAGGACAATTAGCTTAGTATTTACCTATGAACCTAAATTTGAAAAGCATGATAATGGGCAGTAGATTGGAAAAGGTCATATAATATTACAATCCTCAAAAGGGCAATGTTAAAGAGTGTTCAAATTGTCAAACAATTGCTTTTATTTCACGTACTGGAAGTTAATGCTCAAGATCCAGCAAGCCAGATATCAGCAACATATGGGCATAGGATTAGCAGATGCACAAGCTGGATTTGGAAGGGGCAGATGAACCAGAAAACAAATAACAAATTGGGAACCTCCACTGGATAATGGCATAAGCAAAGGAGTTCCAGCAGAATGTTTACTTCTGCTTTATTCACTATTCTAAAACACTTTACTCTGATCCAGGCTGTCACAAGTGCTTATTTTGGGGAAATTGTTATGCTAGGTCATGTTATTTGCCTCCTGATGAGTCTGTAAGCATTACAAGAAGCACCAGTTAGAAATGAATAATGAGCAACTAACCAGTTAAAGACTGGGAATGAAGTAAGACAAGACAGTGTATATGCTGAATATATCATGGACATCCTGGTACAGATGAAAAAGATGCTGGAATCAAAATTGATGGAAAAACATATTAGCTTCAGACATGCAGATGATGCAAGTCTAGCTGGAAATTATACAGAGTTCAAGAGCCTTTTGATGAATGTGAAAGTAAAAAAATGCAAAAGATGGTTTATTGTTCAATATAAAAAGCTAAAAGTATGACATCTAGCTGTAATAATTCTTTGTAAAAAGATGGGGAAGATGTGGAGACTGTGACAGTTTTATTTTCCTGGGCTTAAGGATCTCTACACATGATGACTGCAGCCATAAAATTAAAAACTGCTTGCTGTTTGTAAGGAAAGCTATAGCAAATATGGGTAAGATTTTAAATGACCAAAGGCATACCATTATTTATTTATTTATTTAAGTTTGATGACCGGGGAAGTCCACTGGGCCAAGAAGAGCCCGTTTTCAGTGGAGGCCTGGGGAGAAAAGCTCTACAATAATTGCAGGTTATATTTCACGTGTTATAAAAGGACATAGTTTATGCAACTAATTAAACATTTACTGATAAGCTCTATGATATTTGCAATTGGCTTGTCACAATGTTACAAAAATGAGAAGACATACTTCATTACAGAAATTTCAACATTTACATAAAATGAATATTTTTGTTATAAACTCAATTGTAGGTTTATAATTTCAAAATATATAGCTACTAGCCATTAGTAGGTTAGGAAAATATTATGCATGGAGAGGATAATTGTATATTTGAGATTGGAGAGTATAGTACAATAGATATTAGAGAGAAAATTAGTTTTTAGTAGGGGAGGGATTGTTTTGGGTGGGATGAAGTAATAGTAGAGGTAGTCAGATGAGACAGTGCAAGGTGGAATGAGGGGTGGGAAGGATTTAAGTTGGAGCATGGCAAGGGCATTCCCATTTGGAAGAAAGATGAGAGAGTAGCTGAGATTTGGAATTTGTATGGTGAAGTAGGTTGCATAGGTTTGTGGGGAGAGAGTTCCACAGTTTAGCTAAGGAGTGGGACAGCAGTAGATGGCCAGGAGGTCCTGTAGGTTTGTGGACCTGAAGGATATTTTGTTTTTTGGATCTGAGTGAGTGGTTGGGAATGTAAGTTTTTAAGGAAGTAGGAGAGCTGGGCAGTTGGCAGGTTTAAAGATGAGCTTGTGGGCAATAGTGAGTTGTAGGCAACTGAGTTAGTTAAGTAGTTCAAGCCAGTTGAGGGTAAGGAGGGAGTGGCAGTGGTGGGATGATTTTTTTGAATTGGTTGCAAATTTGGAGATCTTGTGGTAGCATGATTCAAGTTTGGAAGGAAGCCCAAGATGGAGATTGGTGAAAAGATGGGCACCATACATAAGGGAGGGGAGTAGGAAGGTGGATGCAAGAGTTTGATGGGTAGAGGGGTTAGGAAGTGGTTGTGCCTGTAGAGGAGACCTAACTTTTGGTGGATTTTCCTGATTGTGGAGTGGATGTGGGTGTCAAATTTTAGTTCTTCATCAATAATGATGCCAAGACGCTAGATGTTGGGATTAGTTTCAAGTAGGGTGTTGTTTTGGCTCTGTATGATGAATTTGGATTTGTTAATGGAGTTTTTGGTAGGGGAAAAAACATTAGTTTGGTTTTATTTGCATTTAGTGCCAGATCGTTAGACTGCATCCAGGTTTCTGTTTTGTAGAAGGCTAGTTGGGTTTTTGCTAGGACAAAGGTCCAGATAGTCAAAGCAATGTTTTTCCTTGTACTAACATATGGCTATGAGAATTGGATCAGAAGTAAGACTAGGGATCAGAAAACTGTTGCTTTCGATTTCTGGTTATAGAATAGCATTTGAAACTTCCATTGACTGTAAGATGATCAAACCAGTTAATACCTAAGGAATTAAACCCAGACTGTTCATTGGCAGGACTGATAGTAAAACTTTGACCATATAATGCAAAAATGGGATTCACCACAGAAGACATTATGCTGGGAGAGATCAAAGGCAAAAGAGCAAGGTGTAGCAGAAGCTAAGGCAGATGGACAGAATTATTGAAGTAATGAATAGATTCAACTTTAACTAAATGACTAAACAATTTTCTTCTCTTTCTTCCTTCTGAAATAAAATATGGAGTGGCATATATAGTTTGGAAATAGTTTTTGCATCTCATTAGGACAAAGCCTGAAGGCTCCCCTACCACCACCCAATCAACCCCTTAATTCCATGGTCACAGAAGTCTGTTGTTCCCATCCAGGTGAGGACCTTACAGCCCATTAGTTCATTGGTCGCAGAATTCAGTGGTCCCCATTCAGGTGAGAGCCTTGCAGTCCATTTGTTCCTGCCCAAGAGTCTCCAATAAGCTTATCTGCTTATGGTGAAAGCCAGGAGGTAGGGAATGGGTCAGATTTGCTAGTTATGTAGGGTGACCTACCTTCTCTCATGGTAGAGCACGCCCTCTTTCATAGCAGCTTATCCGAGCTCCACTTTAGCTTGATGAAAAAGCAGAGTGAAGAAGGTGCTATGACAATGCATGCACTCCAGGCATCAGCCTTATACTGGGACCCAGTATAGACCTACTGTAGGTGCCTTTGGCTGTATTATGAAGGATGTCCAAAAAACTCTTGGACTCAACGTCATGCCACTTTCCTTATTTTCTAAAAAAAGTACTGCCTGTATCTTCTCCAGCCATACTTGTCTCACCTAAAAAACATGGCAGGGAATTGGTTTCAAAATACTTCTCATGTATCCTCAGTCTTTGCACAAAGATGGGTTCTGATGGACACCTCATTTACACTATGGATAGCTAAACAGTAAAATATAGGTACTGTATTATCCATCCCTATGTTTGCTGCTAAGAATAGCTACTCAGCAATGACTCCATCTTCAGATGGTTACAGATAGCATAACCATTGGTCTCAATGCTCCATCTGTTCACTGTGGAACACTACTTCTCATAAAAATATTGGACAAATGAGCAACATGTGGAACACTTAACTAACAGCTTACCAATAAGTTCAGCTAGTAAGCTCATACCATTATTACAAGTGTCATGTTAGACATAAAAAAAGTTATTTTGTTTAATTCACCATGGATATCAGTTTAAAAAAAATGTTAGCACTTGAATATGTGATGGATCCTTTCAATGTGAGGAAAATGGGTCTTTAAAACATAAATTACTCATAAGATACACTTGAGAGATATGAGCATGACAATTTCCCCAGCTCCTGTATTCTGGAGTTACTGTGTGTGTGAAAGCCTACTGCAGGTGCTCAGGCATGTGCAAATATTCCTGTAAAAGAATTCCTCAGTAACAATCATGAGACAAGTCTTAATTAGCATAATCAGTGAGCCCAGAAGGGGTAATCTACAAAATAAAAGCATATT
The DNA here is from genome assembly GCF_019279795.1 of Protopterus annectens. NCBI lineage: Eukaryota > Metazoa > Chordata > Ceratodontiformes > Protopteridae > Protopterus > Protopterus annectens. Next base: position 908,347,663 of record NC_056732.1, read on the forward strand.
TGGGGCCTCGGATCATCACTGCACTATGGAAGATGAATTTTACTTAAATCCTGAATTCTCCTACTGCAATCGCTATTTGCTGTATAATATGATTATCTGCTTACATATGGTATATTGCTCTTTGTACATCTATACTTTTGTACAAGCACATCATTTTATGTGCTATTTACTGTAATACCCATGTGAGGCCGGAACTGTTAATTCTAGTATTTTCCATACCAGCAGAGATGTACAAAATAAACAGGCAAAGAAAGCCACATCCATCCCATGTCCATAGAGAATTTCAACTGATGAATCCCCATGTATGTAGTCCTACTGTTGCTATTCAGCCCTATTATTACCTATTAGTCACCTATCTCACTTGCGTCATATAGGTATATCTAACAGCCAAGTGCAACTCAAACCTCACAAGATGCGGGCTGGGTTATAACGTGATAGCATTTGTTTATATTTATAATGATATCAATTCTCTGCAACATTTTGGTGAAGGATCATACACTAGATATGTTTTCTTTTGTTATATTTAGAGGTGAAGCTTTGTCACCAGCACCATGGAATTATCCCATTTTGAAGGTGGAGAAGCTTTAGCCTCTGATGCTGATGGCAAGGATGACATGGCACAGCTAGGGGATGCAGACTGTATGTTAGATACAAGGAGTGTGGTACACACATCTCCTACTGAGACTATGGATACAATCTCTGGATCTGTATACACTCAGGACACATTACCATCTGAGAGTGGACAGGTTGATGGTAACAATGTAGATTAGGGAAGTGTGGTGGCCCCCAGTATAGATATATCTGTATTTGCCCCTACCAGTTGTGGGTTAGAGGGTCTAAACAGGGAGTTGGTACATGGACTTGCTAGAGGTATGGTTTTCACCCTCTTCTTATGGGAGTATATGAACCATATGTGTGATTCATTGGATAGAATGAATTTCACACTGGAACATACAGTGTCTATTTGGGTCATCTGTCGGGGTTTGTTGCCATGCTCATTGCTTGTCATTCTGCTATGTCCTTAGATGTTGGTTGATCTTGCCATGGGTAAGTGAGATTGCACTTCCACAGTGATAGCACACCCACAACAATATTATTTTTGGATTTGTCTATACTCATGAGAGGCCATCTCTATGGTCATAGTCATAGTCACTATCATTCTGTGACATCCTCTTGCAGAAATCTGTTCCAGTCAGGTAGCACACCAACATCTAGCCAAGGTCATGGGACAGCTGGCACTACTTCTGGCAGATCCAGTTCTTATGCACAGCAGCATGTACGAGAAGCTGAACTCTCTATCCAACAATGCCCTGGACCTGTCCAGCAGGGCATGGTCTAGTGCTGCACCCCATGCTAAAGCTGTGTCTCTGCATACACATACATGCACACATACACACACACACAAACACACACACGCACACGTGCACACACACACACACACACACACACACACACACACACACACACACACACACACACACACACACACACATACAAATCAAAACAGCCTAAATACACTCCCACACACTCACATATCTTGGCCCTTCTGACAATTCACCTAAAAGCACATTTCATTTTTATATCCTTCAGTGCTCCCACTAACACTCTTCACTGTGAAAAACATGTGCACCTGTACTCCATTTCCAATCTGTGCAAATGATGATAACTGTGTCCTGTCCTTTGTACAGTGCTACTTGGGCTGCTTGTGTTTGTTTTACAGCTAGCCCTACCTATGCATGGGTTAGCATGGTCTGGTGTTTTGTAGGCATTGTTTTTACTGTATGTGTTTGCTTAGGTGCTGTGTAGTTATGGACTCCCTCCTCTACCTGTGCAAATGATGATAATCATGCCTTGGCCTTTGTATATTGTTACTTGGTCGCCTATGTCTGATGCACAGCATGACCAGCCTATGCATGTGTAGCCATGGTCAAGTGTCTTTGCATGCATCAGTTTTACTGTATGTATCTGCTTAACTCCTGTATAGTTATGTTGTAAAGCTATGTGCAGTCTGCTGCCTCTTTGCTAGTGTCATAACATTCGGTGCCTGCCTGGGTCTGGCATGGTCATCCCCTGCTGCTGGCTAATCCTTTGATTTCTCATCTGTCTCAGCAGCCACTGTCTGTGGTGCTGGGAAGTGTGGACCCAGAAAGAGGCCACTTTGGTGTAACTGCTTCCTAACTATTATAACATATCTCACACGGCAAGTACTTTTGCAATGTGGTAAGATAACACTCTAGGGCTTCAACAAAGGTATTAAAGCACCCCTGCCACACATTCTGTGATATTTCTAGTTTGTTTTCAAGGCAATATTGTAACTGTGCTCAGTTTGGTTATGAAGATTTCTGATTGGTGCTATTAGAAAGGTTCCAGGGCATATCCAGCATTATCCAAAAGATACCCTTGTGGGAAGTCACCCCTCATGGACCATTGACAGAGGTCATATGTGTAGCATGTGAGAGAGTTATGGAAACTGCCTGGGTGGCCTGCACACTTGTAGTAGATAATACCCTGTGCATTACAGGCCACAACAAGTTGATGGAGTGATACCCTTTACAGTTCACATACCTCCTTCCCTATTTACCAGATGGAACCCTTATTTAATTTTGGGTGCAGTCTATGGCCCCCAGTACGTCATGGGAAGTGGGCTATAACATAGACATCCCACATGGTGTTTGTTTCTCCCATGGTGTATGTAGGAACCACATATGATCTCCCATGTGCTGAAGTATGGCATCATGGAACTAGTGGAGTATTCTTGAGGCTGATGCCTGAGATACTCTCACTGTGTCCCCAGTGGGCTGCTGACATGTCCTTGTAATTAATATATATAGACATACATACCTTAATATTCACTGGGATTGGCATTCTGCAACTCCCATGAGGCTGCAGATGAACCTGGCACATGTCCATGATTTCCTGCATGGTGCCTCTGTCTACATGGTAGTGGTCTACTATGTCAGTGTCATGGAAGGCACGAAATGTTAAGCATGGTCAGAAGACCCAGTGCCTTCATGTGTGTTGTTGCCCACCACTGGCTGCAGTGGCTGCTATAAGATCATCTTCCAGATACAACTTTATAATAGCTGCAGCAACCCCTAACATTATTTAGTACCTTATGCTACCTGAACATGAGTGTCTGGCCATGTACAAATCTAAGGCAGGTGCATCACTCTGTCAAGTGTTTTTTCTTCATTATCACCTTTGGATCAGGGAATAAAAGTCAGTCCATTCTCAATCGGACTAAAAGGTAAGTTAGAATTTTTTTAAATAACTATAATTGAAAATATTAAAGCCATTTCTACTGTATCTTTAACCATCACTTGATATTATTATGGGTTATGTAGTGGGGTCTGGCACAGTAATAGTTGTTCCTAATGCTGAGGGCTCTCAATATTAAAAATAAATTTGAGAGGGGACCTACTGCTGTAAATGAACTTATTAAAAAATACCATCAAGAATGGGACTAAAAAATGTGTGACCTGCTATCAGTGGAAATATATTTATGAAGGTGACACAATTTTGTTAAATGATAACGAGGAACCCTTAATATTATATCACAAGGGAAATTGTGGTTCCAGAGGTTCAGTTTATTCGGCTTGGTGTACAAGTTGTCACTCATTCTATGTTGATAAAATGGAAAGAACACTTAACAAGAGAATATATGAACATACATATGATATATTTAAGAAAAATAACTTAAGCACTGTTTAGACATAGTTTGGTATGTGGTAGTGATTATAAATTCATATTTATTATTTTAATAAATGTCCCTATAGACTTAAGAGAAGCTATAGAAAACAAAACTGAAGTAAAAGATACAATTTGTCAACTCAAGCTTAATGCTGCAACATTGCCAGGTTTAAATGGTATTGTTCCTTTAACCAGTTTTCTCAAGCAAAGCTCAGAAATTTCTAATAGCTTTTTAGTAGGACCACACACACACACACACACACACACACACACACACGCACGCACACGCACGCACGCACACACACACACACACACACACACACACACACACACACACACACACACACACACACACACACACACATATTTGTTTGTTTGTTTTACGTGTCAAGTTTAGAAGTTGTTTGCACCAACTGATTTAAAGTTTATGTTTAATTACTGTTAAAAAATGATGATTATGTTGTGGATCATGTGACCTATCATCTGTTATAAAACTTTTGCTTGTGTAGGCTTTTTTTATTCTGATTCCTGTTTACTGAAGGGATGAAAGTGCTTAACATTTGCTTAAATCTTTTTTAAAATTATGCATGAAGTGTCTGACATTCTCCTGCACAGTTACAGAGTTCCTTGCTTTACTTTTATGGGCATATACAATAATTCTTATAAAACATCTTACTGTTTATAAAAATCCAGTTCTAACATGTGCTTAAAGTAAGTCTTATCTTCTTTAGTAGTAAGTGTTAGCAAGTTTGAGTAAAGTAATTACAAAAAAAATTGGTCAAAAGCTTATACACCTAAACTTTCAAATTTTTAATTATTGATTAGGCTAGTCCTCTGCTCTGAGACAGTGACCACATGAATATGACATTGTGATAATTTATTAATATCATATAGACAACATTACTGATGCCACAACAGACTAATAAATTAATAACATCCTAACACAGCCATTATTCTTTATCGTTTTGCAGGTTGGCTTAACCAAGCCCATTCCTGCTAAAGTTTAAGGTCCGGGTGCCTAACCCAAGCTGCCTCAGACCTTATAAAAAACATTATGGCTTGTAACCCAGCTCAAGTACAGCTTACCATGACCAAGACTCAAACTGGAACCAATATGCCTAGCATGAAGAGGGGTTTACTATGACTTACCTGAACTGCAGGAAGTCGAATGTCCGAGGTGCAAAATCACAATGTTCAAGGGGCAGGAAATTGAAACAAAAGTGGTCGACCAGTCGAGTTGCATGATGCACTCCACCTTTTCACAAGCAGTGTGCCAGAACTGTGGAGGGAGGTTGTGCTTCAGTGAGGAACAGGGAAGTAGCCTATTTCCTCACTGTAGTGCAAACTTGGAGTTGGTATATTTAATGTGCAGGGGGTGGGGGGCACAGCCCCCCCCCACATGGGGGTGTAGGGGGCATAGCCCTCATGCAAAATAGTAGATGTGAGTTAACTGCCATGGCTGGAAGAGGGGAATGTCGAAAATATGGAATGCACTTAATCGTGCAAACCATTTTTGACATTCTGCTCTTTCATGCTTTTCAAATGCAACATTATTTTTTGACCATAACATTAATCGATGTAACACTAATCAACCTTTCAATGGTAAACCTGACAAGGCCACTGAAACACAACCATGGGGGTAAACTGCAAGGTGACCGCATCACCGGCATATCTCTATGCTGTTTCCTCCAAAAGACATCTTTCTTGGAATCAACTGACTTTCCTCAGTCAGCAGAATGTGAAGTCAAACCTTCAAAGAATTTTTCACCTACCAGTGTAATGTCCAAACTGAACAAGTTGAAACCTAAGTTGCACTTCATCATGGCTATAAAAGTCTATGTCCAGTTTATCAAGATCCTTGTGCTGGATGGCTTGAAACCCAGTTTGGCCAGCAACCCAAGCCATTATGTGGTTAATAAAATACCTGGAGAGTTCAATTGCTCTGATCCTTCTGGCTCCTTCCCAATGCATCCATGGCACAATTGCAGACCAAAGTAAAATTAAATTTAGATATACCAAATGAAGCCTGTGCAGATTCTTTTCAGGGCTAAGGTTAAATCATTTCTCTCAAGGTGAATAACCAATAACCTAAGTAACCTTTTTCATGTTGACAGCTGGTGCCAAACTTCCCAGAAATTGAATTGGGATATTCCAGAAAAAACAAAGCGATGGACTAGTCAATTACTATGCATGAAAAACATGCCCAACCAGATGAGACAACTCTTGAAGGGGTGCTTACTTGAGGAAGGAATGCCCCATAATCCTGATTACCTCCTTTCCTGTAACATAAAATCATATAGTTATTGCCTAATATATAATAAAAAGGTATCAGACAACTGCCTTCCAGTCCTTTGAAATACCTTGGTAGAATTACCTTCCACAGCTAAATCAGAAGTCCCCCCTATCTTAAAGGAGTGAGACAAATACCCCTGTGGATGTATGTCTTGACATTCAAGAGATTTGCTTAATACTGAGTTAATCTCTGTTAGCTTGAACTGTTTACCCCCCAACCAAATAAATACATAGCCTGCCCATATAGCACTGGGGGTGATGCTCTGTAACATATTAAACCAGTGGACTGGGCAAATAACCAAACTTATGGACCTGTGCAGGCAGACTTGCTTCCCCTTGTCCATCTGATCTGTTTTAGATTTTCCCACCCATATCAAGAGGAAATTGTTGTGGATCACTGCATCCTCACAGTATAAGGAATTCAGCAATTCACTAGAGAGGAACGTCCCAGCATAGAGGCATGTGATCAAAGTTGCCTTAATAATAAAGGTATGGAAATAAGCAGATAATCTGAACAATCCCTTGACATGGGCAGTGGCAAGGAGATGGAATCCTACTGGCTTCCTGGAGCCCTTTGAAACCTCTTTTGTGTGGTACCAACCTTTCATGATTCTGCTTATCACCCATTGGTTGTTGAAATCTTTGAGCCTTAGGAAACATGCTACCCAACCTAAAGCTGCCAAATGTACATTGGGAGTATGAGGAGAATAACCTTTGATGGATCTGTATACCAGGAATTTGACAATCAATGACAAAGCCCAGGATCTATGATTCTGGGGTAATGACCTATAAAACCCCTTAAAGGTCAGTACAGATGAAGAATAAGCCTTTTTTCCACTCCAAGCCCAGGAATTTGCCAACAGCAATCCAGCTAACCTTTTCCAATTAACCAGACTTAAGGAGGTAATGATGGTGCCAAGTGTCTCAACATCCCTGGCCAGCTGACAAAACCTGATGGATGGAAAACAAGAAAGGATATTAGCTATTGCATTGTCACAGCAAGGCACATGAAGGCTAAAAAACATTAACTTAATTTACAAACTCTGCAGAACTACTAGTCTAATAATGGAGTGGATCCATTTGACCTTAGAGGAGAACTTGTTGAGGTCATGGACAACCCTGAGATTGTTTGAGCTAAAAGAAATCTTAATGTTGCGCATGTGGTCCTTCAACACCAATGAGGCAATCCATATAGGGAAAATCTCCAGGAAGGTAATGTCCCTCTTCCTTTCAGCAAACCTTGATTTAGGCCATTTAGCGGCAAACCAGCTATTTTGAAAATATCCACTCATACAAACTCACACTGCTTTATCCATGAATAGTTCCAGATCCCTGGAAGAAACCCATGATAATTGCCAAAGAAACACACCATTAAAATAGTTCAAAAATGTGTACCATGGGCAGAGGTCATAGAATGAACCTTATAATTCTTGGGCTTATTCTGTTTTAGTAAATTAGAAATGGATCAAATGAATGCCCTGCCCAGTAAAACTGCCCTACAGGCAAAATTTAACAACTCATGCAGCTGAATGATGTCTCCTGTGCTGGCCTTGTGAGCCCCAATAAATCTCTGGATTATTAGTCTCAGATGCTCCAATTTGCTTGCTGGAAGCTTAAACAACCTGTTAGGAACATTGACTGCCAAACCTAGGGATGTCTGCACCTAACTCTGCCCTTCTGATATATCCTCAGCCAAGGGAAATACTAAAATAGCACACATGTCCTCGAATACCAAAATCCTTTCAGTGGCTCCCTCTTTGCTTCCCCCATGATCAAAAAAATCATCTAACTAATGGACTGTTGATTGCTAGGATGTTCTACACTGCCAGCACCAGTGTAAAGCAGTGCTGAAAAGTTTGAAAGTAGCAGAAGCCACTGAGCACTCCATGGGTATCACAATATCAAAAAATAACATACCATTTAACTGGAACCCCAACACAGGCCAGTCATTCTGCCTAATGGGCAGCAACCAAAAAGCTGAATGGATGTCTGTTTTACATAGCCAAGGGTTTGAGTATCCAATGATTACATTGGCAGTTTGATCAAGAGAGGAATAGTGCATCTTAGTTTGAACTTTGTCAATTAAATCATTGACTGAGAAACTCTTGGGTTGGAAAGGTGATAAATCAACCTGTACTACCCTTCCTGTTTTTTTTAGGAACTAAACCTATAAGGGAAATTTTAAAAGCAGGCCAGGGAAGGTTGGAGAAGGAACCAATTACCTGCCAGATTGCCTCTATTTTTCAATTACTTCGTTGGCTATGTCCTCATGTCCCTTAATAGATGAAAGGTTTCTCACTGGAATGGAGTCTAGCAGAACTAAATAACCAATTGTAAACCCTTATTAAAACCTTCAATGATAACTGAAGTAGCACTCTGTCAGGATAGTCTAACAAGAATTGAATCAATTTATCTAGTCTGATTGGAGAATGGGAAGGATTGCAAGGGGCCCAGAACTTTTGCTGGGATAAATCTGTGGGCACAAAAAAGCTGCTTGCCCCTTACCGAGTTATGCTGTGGCCCACTCTAAATGCCTTCGCAAAAGAGGGAGGCATTGCTGTAAGCACCTCAGACTGATTTCATCCAGCACCTAGCTGCCAGATGACCCATACTCCAAACTGAACAAAAGTGGACAAATTTATAAGCAGGTCAAAGACAGCTCCCAGTATTAAATGCCAAAAAAACTTTCATTCACTCTGTCCTCCAGCAAACCCTTCATTCTCTGAGTTGTTAGGCTTACCTAACATGGTGCTCAACCAGATGTCTGGATGCTTTTGGTCCCACCAGAGTGACTTAGCCATAGCTTTTAATTTCCTAAATCTCTGATCTTAATACAACCAGTAAAATAAGCTAGAAAAGGCAGGGCTTGACTGGGATCCTTTTCTACAATCACCACAATAAAGACCACAAAGCCTAATGACCACATGTCCAAGTTCCTGCTTACTGTTTTGCCTGTGGCTCTTTTACCCCCTGCTGCCATTTCTACCATTAGGTCTTTATTAACAGGATTAGTTGCATTTATTATGCGACAAATACCTTCGGTATCAACCAAATCAAATTTGTGGACAAAGTCTCCCTTATGGATTTTCTCCTTGATGTTTGCTGGGACATGAGCCATAATGTGGCTCCCTGGAGAAGTGCTACTTGACAAGTTAAACACAATCATGGGAAACAAAAAGCAAGTGATGCCATCAGTAGGATCTTTGGTATACCTCTCTTGCCTGGAACAGTAAGGTCAGCCCCAGGCTGATGCTGTAGTGAAGGGAGAGGAGAGGCTGATGCCAGAAGAAATTCTCCCTGTGTGACTACCAACAATGTGGATTTTCCAGCAAAATTTTCTCTAGAGCTAAGCCCTACCCTCCTTTTGGGGAGAATGTATAAACTCCTCAAGATATTCATCCACTGACTGCCCTCTGTCATCAGCCCCCAGGTCTGACACTCCTCCTTGTATCATTACATTCTGATTCAGATGTGCCCTCCAATAGTTCTGTTCAGTTCTCACCCACTGCTGGGGTGTCTCTTTTCCCTTTCTTCCTTGTTTTTTTTCCACAGGGGTGGGCCCTTCTTTTGAATCCTCATCCATGGTGATCAATACTCTTTTCTTTTTACCCAATCTTTGTCCGTCCATCCATGCCACCTCAAGATCAGACAATAGACCTTAGGCTTCTTGGGATAACTGCTGCCATCTGTCTTTATGCACCTATAAAAATGATGGATCTAAAACAAGAAATCAGCACAGAAATTCAACTTACAATTCTTGCTTGAATTTTTAACTGGCAGTGCCCACGATTCCCAAAAATGCCACCCCCCCCCAAAAAAAACAAAAAAACTATACCTGGTTACAGTTCCCCAACTTAATCTGAGCCATTGCCCACTGTTCCTAATGAGTGGATACAGTCTGCCTACTATCTAAGCCACAAAAAGTTGTGACTCATGTGCCATGTGCTGACTTCTTTTTTTTTAATGTATTAACAATCTGTCCTTGCAGTGACTTTCAAGCTACTGCCTAAACGAGGATCCTAGATAACTTATAATGTCTGTGAGAGACATCTAAGAGTACCAAATGCAGCAAAACAATTTGAATAGAATAGCATATGGCACCAGAAACTCCTTGGAAGTTCTAGGCATAATTCTACAGTGGGATTCTACACCCGGGATGGGAGAAAGTCTCTTGTGACACTAGTGAGCTTCCATTTCTTCTTTTTTTCTTGTTATACTATGACCAGGAAAACTTCACAGCACAACAACTTGAAAAAAAAGCAAACCATGCCAATGTAGTAAACCAAATCCAAACTAACTCATAGGAGAAGAAAACTGCAAAAAACTTGAAGCAACCAAAGCAGAATAACTGACAGTATTCAAAACCACAGAGACAGAGAACAGATGGATCCAGAATTAGACACAATTTTTTTTAATACTAAGCTGATACAGTTCAGTGCCAGTACTGCCTGACCTGGAATGAACCAGCAGCACATCTGTCATCCAAGTAGCACCTCACAGGGGTCTGTCCTGGGCCTCTTACTGTGTGGCATCTATTTCTCAGAAGTTCATGTCAGAGTAAACAGTCTTTGGCTCACCAAGTTCACTGATGATTGCAAATCAGGAGCAATTATTGAGTCTCCCAATGATGTCAACATATTACAAGAAGGGCTAACATAAACAAATGATTGGTTCCAAAGCCATGGTTTAGAACTAAATGCAAAAAAATACATTATTATTTCATTTTGGAAAAATGGAATTCCCTACAAATTACAATATTGACAAGATCCCCAACCCAACCGTGTGAAACTTGGGAACACAGGTTGATAGCAATCTGAACTTTAACCACCAAATTTCTACTGTGGTAAAGAAAGCCTACTATATAGCATATCTCATAAGCAAGAGCATAGCATCCACATCAAGGGATGTTATAACTCCACTGTACTCGACCCTCAACAGACCCACTAATGAGTATAATGCACCATTTTGTATGTACCTCACCAGACACTTGCAGCAGCTGGAGAGACCTCAGAGGCTTCTCACTAAGAAAATACAGGGTCTGCAAACCATGGCTTACATGGACATGCTGAAAGCCATGTCACTTTACTCTGTATCTTATAGGATGCTGAGAGGTTACTTGTGCCTGGCCTACAGGGCAATCTCCAATCCTGCCCTAATGAAAATGTTGCACATCTGCAAGTCAAATGGCAAAAGAGTCACTCAAACTAGGGATCTCAACCTAGCTTGTGACATTAACAGAACAAGCTGGAGAGGCAGATATGTCTCCCAGAGACTGCCACTTATCTGGAATTGACTTCCTATTTATGTAAAACAAAGTTTCTCACTGACCCTATTCAAGAGCAGTCTAGGTAATTGGATGGACATCACAAATTTGCCCGAGGTACCACCCATGCCTTTCATGGACAGGGGTAGACAGTGTTGATCACAGACCCACTCTGTTCATAAATTTATTCTGTGAACCATCTAAAAAAACAAATGGGGTACTTGGGATTAACATGACTAGGCTTGTAAAGGCTCTAGGGCTGCAAGCCTAGTAACCACTTCTGAACCTCTGAACCTGTCCTTCCCAAACTTGACCATAATATCTTTAATCCAAAGGCATCGGCTTGCAAAGCAGAAACCTTATCAAGTCATCTAACCAGTAAAACAAGAAAGAGTGAAACTCCTGATCAAATGATATACCAAAGTCTAAATGATCTACAATTTAGTTTTATATTAACCTCAGCCATATCACATTGCTGTACATATAATATAGTGGATGTTAACCCGATATAACCACATACCCCCCATTTGTATATAAGAATGCAATGACCCACTGCATTTGAGCTTGCCTGCTGTCACCTGAAGAATAGGTTTGACCCACTTTCATGCCGCACACTCAACTACACCTGCTGTCTTATCTGGAACACTGTTTAAATAGACAGACAGAGTTCAACAACAAGTTTAATCAGGGAAAACAAACTACTGAAGGATACCTATCAAAACACTAATACCTCTAGTTATACCTGGCCATTTTCTTCTTTTTTTTATTTAAACTAGTAAAGATAAATCTCAGAGTGAGGACCCACCTGATCAGTCACTGCCAGATGCCTCCATTGGCCCGCGTCTCTGGAACAGATCCTGAAAGAAAACTTTGCTCCACCAACCTTTTGGCCTTTGAGCTGCTGACAAAATATAAAGTTGCTATGGTGACTCCCTTTAAATAGCGGCAAGAGGATTAATGGCCTGCACTGACTCAGCTCATGGACATCCAAGCTTACGAGTAAGCCATCTTTGCCCATGAAAAAGAAATTATGATAATGTTTGCAAGAATAGTAAAAAGTTATCAATTTTAAATTCTTTCCAGAATTAGCAACATTTTAGATAAATGTGAACAATGTTGCTTCATCAACTATTTAACTAACAGTACTTTGTTACTGTGTTATATGCAGCTCTGTGTATTGTTTTGTCTAAGTATGATTTTCTGTTGGCGTCTTGCACCATGATAAAAAATATATAAAAAAACGGTCCGGTCCACATCCGAATACACTTTATCAATAGACAAAACAACAAACCATATTGCAAAAAAGTATATTTAGCGCTTTCATCTCTCTAAGGAGACTTCTTCAGAATACAATTAATTCCATTACCCAAACTCTTTATAAATGATATTTCATCTAGACGTCATAAATTATTCCACCAATCTATATCCATTATAATTAATTGGTCATTAACATTTAAAATACGCCATTAACAGTGATTATAAATAACCACTGTTTGTTTAATAAATAAATAATATATTAGAATAGAATTGAGAAACACTTTGTAACAATTCTTTAAAATGTTCTAAAACATATATACAGTATTTCATAACATGCAATTAATGCAATTACATCAGCCTTTTCAATTAACATGGGGGTTATGAATACAGTTTCATTCAACCCTGGGGGGAACATAGCTGTCAATTTTAGCTGCCATTCGGTCACTTTCTTTTTTAACAGATTCTTCCAATCTCCCCCTCTAGGATTCATACAAATTTTATCTAGAATACCAAAAATAAATTTAGTAAATGTGGAACAAGTAAGGGAATGTTTATAAAGGGCGTTACTTAACTTCTTATTTTTTATATCATTTGTATGCTCATAAATTCTAACTTTCAAGGAACTGTTTGTCTTTCCTACATAGAAGTGTGTGCATGATTCACACACTACTAGGTATACAACCCTGCTAGTACTGCAATTGCCTTTCTTCAAAAACACTTTGCTTTGTAAACAATTTTTTTAGTCTCAAGGATGTTTCTTTCATGATGTATGGGCATTGACTACAGTTTCCACAAGCCCTAGTACCCTGAATAGAAATGTCATTTCTATCTAGTTTATGTTCCAATAATCTTTTGAAATTTGGTGCTGTTTTAGTTACAAAATTTGTCTTCCTTCCTAACTTCTTTAACACCTCACTGTTAGTTCTGAACATATTCCAGTTTTGTGTTAAAGCTTTTTGAATACTACCCGTAAGGTGATTACACTGTAAGACACAAGCTTTATTGTAACTTTTATTAGATACAAAATTAAATTCTTTACTCAATCCAATGCCCAAAAGTGGTTTGTAATAAGTACCCCACTTACCATGCACTTCCTCAATAATTTCATCTATATAAAATCTGGGTACCCTCTTTCATGGAACATATCAGCAATTATATCCAATTCAGCACAGACATCTTCAAAATGTGATGTCATCCGAGCTGCCCTTATTGTCTGTCCATTATACTCTTTTTTTTTTTTTCAAGGGATCTTTACTGTTAAAATGTAAATAAGCATTAAAAAAAGTATCCTTCCTGAATACTCTAGATCTAAACCCATTTGTATCATGCATGATAAGGGTATCTAAATAATTTATACTGTCCTTGTTAAAATTGTAAGTAAATTGTAAAAAAATGGATGGAATTGTTTAAATAATCAATACATTCTTCTATCTCAGTGATTGGTCCTTGCCACAAAATAAAAATATCATCCAAAAAACGAGAATATAATTTTATTTTACTCCAATGGGGGCAACCTAAAACAAATTTACTTTCCCACCCTAAAAGTACTAGATTAGCATAAACAGGTGCACAAGCTGCCCCCATGGCAACACCCTGAGTTTGTTGATAATATTCCCCTTCAAACCATATCTAGTTGTTCCTCATAAGTTCACTAATTAAAGTCACCTGGTCATGGGATAGATTAGAATACTGAAATAAAGTTTCTTTTATATATATATATATATATATATATATATATATATATAGAGAGAGAGAGAGAGAGAGAGATGGATCCCTATCATATGATAGAAACCTAATTTGACTGAAACTTATCTGACTGAGACCATAAGACTGACATTTCAAAAAAATTTAAAAGACTGAAATGTCAATTGACTGAAACCTTAAGACTAAAACCCATAATACTCAATCTCAACATACTACATTTTAAACTGGACCATATAAAAACAGACTAGGTGGAGGGTTAGGCCCCCCCACACCCCCCCTAAGTGTATATACTAACTCCAGGATTGCACTACAATGGAGGAAAAAAAAAAATATATATATATATATATATATATATATATATATATATATATATCTTATTCTAATACAATTAAGATATAGCTTGTACCATGTTGATCTCTAGTAAATATTTCTTATACAGGGTTCAACCTGTGCTTACCTAAGTGCTCGTACTGACTCAGTATGATATCCTACACATTGTTTTACTCTATTATTTGAAGTGATATGTTTGAATGCAAGATACAGCTAAGTATTATTTTTAATTCTACTTGTTTATGCTATTGAACTGATATATTTAATGTGTGATATAACTCTGTATTATTTATTTATTTATTTTATTTTATTTTACATTTGTTGACCGGGAGTGTCCAACTGAGCAAAATCCCTTTTTCAGTGGAGGCCAGGGGAGAAAAGCTCCAGGGTGTACATATAGGAATTACAATAGCAATTAGACATTCAACATTAGAAAAACACAAGAATTATTTAGGTGACAACAATCATTAATACAGTAATTACCAAGTTATACAGTACTAAAGCCAAACATGATGAGTAACAATAAAAGCATGGGATGTAAGTAGTAGTGGTTTGACAGATATATGCTAAGATGAAGTTTTAAGGGCAGCATATAATTTTTAAGTTTAGGAGTTTATAAGATAGTGTAGGAAGTAAGTTGTTCAAGCTCTGTATAGGTTAATCTTAACTAAGTGGGGATTATATCTAAATATAAAGGTATCTTTACCTTTATTTCTAATTGTTCTTGGTACCCTGAACTAGAACCCAGTTCCTTTACGAATCGCTTTGTTCTTTTCCTTCCACTAACAGATACCTTTGTTTTTGACCCCTCAGACATTATAAGTGTTTCCCTCTTCTCGGGCTGCCTTCTCAAGTTAAATGTAGAACAACACCGCTGTGCATTTGTCTGGTGGAGTCCCCCTGCAACTAGTGATACTAAGTATGTTCACTTGCTAGCCTTACTGCTACTGGTGCTTTATCTGTGTTCACTAATATCTATTTGAGTGGCGTGCACACCAAGCTAAAACTCCCATACCTGGAACCCCACCCCTCTATGTTTCACCACTCTGAGCTGAGCAGCGGAGGGACACTGACCACAACTCTGATCTGAGATATAGAACAATAATTATCCTATTTTCTTTTGCTTATTTCTACCAGTTATCGCTTTTTCTAGCCATTTATAACACTTTTTATTGTCTGCTACATACTCTTTACTGTATTTTATTGCTATAAACTAATCTGCATGGTTGTACTAAAACTGTCTGCCTTACAGGGCCTGATAAATAAGGTTTTTACTGTTACACTTTTTGGAAAGCTATTTTAGCTTATTTCAACGTGTAAAAGGTATTAACTGGAAATTTTCTCCATTTGTTATTCAACTGTTTGTTTGTTTGTTCTGATTTCCTGCCAAGGAGTATATCTTATAACTGATTTGTTTGCAGTTAAAACCATTCTCTAGAGTTTCCTTGCTCCTTTATCTGTTTAAAACTTTCATTTAGTGGCTCACTGCTGTTTTTCTACTGTGATAAGCATTTCTGTAGTGTTTTCTGTCTAAAGTAGTATAGCTAGTAGCTGTAGCACAGCCCAGTTCAGGTTTGCTGTCTCTGTGGCTTGGTTGTTTGTTTGCAGTGTCTGTTTGTTCCGAGCACATGTTCCAGGCCATCTTAGCTTAGCAGAAGCCTTTCTTCACTTTAGTGAGAGTTCTCTTGTTGCTTGGATGCTGGCTGGTAAAGGTTGGCTGGTCTAGGGCTTGGAGTAAGCACTCATTGGTACTTTTGATCATTTGTTAAGTTGTTTCAGGTTGTATCTTCTGGTATTTAAGCCCTCATTTTGAGAAGATTTCTGTCTATACATAGTAAGCTGAGTGGAGGAGGAGCACTGACCACAACTCTGATCTGTGATATATAACAATAAGTATCCTGTTTTTTTAGCTTATTTTACTGGTTATTGCTGATTCTAGCCATTTATACCACTATCTATTGTTTTCTGCATACTTATTACTGTATTTTATTGCTATAAACTAATCTGCATGGTTGTACTAAAAGTGTCTGCCTTACAGGGCCTGATAAATAAGGTTTTTACTGTCACACTGTTTGGAAAGCTTTTTTAGCTAGTTTCACTGGATGAAAGGTATTAACTGTAAGTTTTCTCCATGTGTTAAGCATCTGTTTGTTCTGATTTCTTACCAAGGAGTGTATCATATAACTGATTTCTTTGCAGTTAAAACATTCTCTAGAGTCTCCTTACTCCTTTATCTGTTTAAAACTTTCATTTAGTGGCTCACTGCTATTTTTCTGCTGTGATAAACATTTCTGTCATGTTTACTGCTTAAAAAAGTGTAGCTAGTAGCTGTATCATAGTTTCCCATCCTCCCTCCATATTGGTGTCTTGTTCATAGACCTGCTGGCTTTGCAATTATCTGACCCTACTGTAAATTTGATCTGGGACACTCCTCCCAGTCTAGTGTCATTAGCTCATTCAACCTAATACAGAGAGAACATTTGAGAAGGCCAACACACTTAGTTTCTTAACCTTGAATTATCTTCTTTTCCTCTTTTCTCCCTTTCTACTTTACTAAAAAAAGTTTGCTAGAATCTACCATTGCTAGAATTTCTTTGTGTTCTGACTGAATGTTTTTCTCAAACAATATGGAATTATAGAGCTGATCAGTATATTTTTCGGTACTTTTTAACTGTTCAGAGTTCTGCACTGTCTTAATTTGTGCTTGACTGAACTATTTATATATTTTCTGGCATTGTTTTCTGATACTCTAAGTGCCTCCATCTTAATTTTTTCCTAATTCGCTGCTTTCTGCACTTCTTGTTAGTCATTTTTTTAATTGCATTTATTTAAACTGTATTTGATTTATTATTGCTACACACTCAAGTGTGCTAGCTTGCACTGCATTTGAATTGTTTTACTTCTGTTTTAGCTGCTTTTTGTGAAAAAAAAAACAAAACAAGTTTTAAGTTTGTTTCCTGCCTTTCCTGTAACTAGTCTAGTCCAGATACAGATTTGCTGTATCCAGAGCTGTTTGTAAGCTTCTGAGCCCCAAGCCTTTCTGTGTTTGAGGGAAGCATTCTAGTTTATCAGTGGGATTAGTAAGCACTATGTAGCCTATCTACCACAAGAAGAGTGATTTCTGGCCCAGAAATTGTAGTTTATTGGCTGTTTGGCATTTTTTCCATCCCTTTCAACTTTCTGGTTTAAAAGCACCCATTTGTGCTTGTTTCTTGCCTTTCCTGTAACTAGTCTAGTTCAGGTACAGATTTACTGTATCCAGGACTGTGTGTAAGCTTATGAGCCCCCCAAGTCTTTCTGTGTTGGAGGGAAGCCTTCTAGCTTATTAATGGGATTGGGAAGCACTAGGTAGCCTATCTACTACAAGAGGGGTGATTTCTGGCCCAGAAATTGTAGTTTATTGGCTGTTTGGGCAGTTTTTCCATCCCTTTCAACTTTCTGGTTTAAAAGCATACATTTGTGCTTGTTTCATGCCTTTCCTGTAACTAGTCTAGTTCAGATACAGATTTGCTGTATCCAGGTCGGTTTGTAAGCTTCTGAGCCCCCTAAGCCTTTATGTGTTGGAGGGGAGCCTTCTAGCTTATTAGTGGGATTGGTAAGCACTAGGTAGCCTATCTACCATGACAAGAGTGGTTTTTGGCCCAGAAATTGTAGTTCATTGTTTGTTTGGGTAGTTTTTCCATCCCCTTCAACTTTCTGGTTAAAAAGAACCCATTTGTGCTCATTTCCTGCCTTTTCTGTAACTGGTCTAGTTCAGATACAGATTTTCTGTATCCAGGGCTGTGTGTAAGCTTCTGAGCCCCCCAAGCCTTTCTGTGTTGGAGGGAAGCCTTTTAGCTTATCAGTGGGATTGGTAAGTACTAGGTAGCCTATCTACCATAAGAAGAGTGATTTCTGGTCCAGAAATTGTAGTTTATTGGCTGTTTGGGCAGTTTTTCCATCCCTTTCAACCTTCTGGTTTAAAAGCACACATTTGTGATTGTTTCCTGCCTTTCCTGTAACTAGTCTAGTTCAGATACAAATTTGCTGTATCCAGGACTGTCTGTAAGCTTCTGAGCCCCCAAGCCTTTCTGTGTTGGAGGGATGCCTTCTAGCTTATTAGTGGGATTGGTAAGCACTGGATAGTCTATCTACCACAAGATGAATGATTTCTGGCCCAGAGATTGTAGTTTATTGGCCGTTTGGACAGTTTTTCCATCCCTTTCAACTTTCTGGTTTAAAAGCACCAGTTTGTGCTTGTTTCCTGTCTTTCCTGTAATTATTTTAGTTCGGATAGAGATTTGCTGTATCCAGGACTGTTTGTAAGCTTCTGAGCCCCCCAAGCCTTTCTGTGTTGGAAGGAAGCCTTCTAGCTTATCAGTGGGTGTGGTAAGCACTAGATAGCCTATCTGCCACAAGAGAAGTGGTTTCTGGCCCAGAAATTGTAGTTTATTGGCTGTTTTGGCAGTTTTTCCATCCCTTTCAACTTTCTGATTTAAGAGCTCATATTTGCACTTGTTTCCAGCCTTTCTTGTAACTAGTCTAGTCCAGATACAGATTTTCTGTATCCAGGACTGTTTGTATGCTTTTGAGCCCCCCAAGTCGTTCTGTGCTGGAGGGAAGCCTTCTAGTTTATCAGTGGGAGTGGCAAGCACTAGGTAGCCTATCTACCACAAGAGGAGTGGTTTGTGACCCAGAAATTGTAGTTTATTGGCTGTTTGGGCAGTTTATTCATTTCTTTCAACTTTCTGGTTTAAAGGCATGCATTTGTGCTTGTTTCCTGCCTTTCCTGTACTTTGTCTAGTTCAGATACAGATTTGCTGTATCCAGGTCTCTTTGTAATCTTCTGAGCCACCCCAAGCCTTTCTGTGCTGGAGGAGAGCCTTCTAGCTTATTAGTGGGGTTGGTAAGCACTAGGTAGCCTATCTGCCACAACAAGAGTGGTGTTTGGCCCAGAAATTGTAGTTCATTGTTTGTTTGGGCAGTTTTTCCATCCCCTTCAACTTTCTGGTTTAAAAGCACCCATTTGTGCTCATTTCCTTCCTTTCCTGTAACTGGTCTAGTTCAGATACAGATTTTTTTGTATCCAGGGTTGTGTGTAAGCTTCTTAGCCCCCCAAGCCTTTCTGTGCTGGAGGGAAGCCTTCTAGCTTATCAGTGGGTTTGGTAAGTACTAGGTAGCCTATCTACCATAAGAAGAGTGATTTTTGGCCCATAAATTGTAGTTTATTGGCTGTTTGAGCAGTTTTTCCATCCCTTACAACCTTCTGGGTTAAAAGCACACATTTGTGATTGTTTCCTGCCTTTCCTGTAACTAGTCTAGTTCAGATACAAATTTGCTGTATCCAGGACTGTTTGTAAGCTTCTGAGCCCCCAAGCCTTTCTGTGATGGAGGGAAGCCTTCTAGCTTATTAGTGGGATTCGTAAGCACTAGGTAGCCTATCTACCAAAAGAGGAGTGATTTCTGTCCCAGAAATTGTAGTTTATTGGCTGTTTGGGCAGTTTTTCCATCTCTTTCAACTTTTTGGTTTAAAGGCATACATTTGTGCTTGTTTCCTGCCTTTCCTGTAACTAGTCTAGTTCAGAAACAGATTTGCTGTATCCAGGTCTGTGTGTAAACTTTTGAGCCCCCAAGCCTTTCTGTGTTGGAGGGATGCCTTCTAGCTTATTAGTTGGATTGGTAAGCACTGGGTAGTCTATCTACCACAAGATGAATGATTTCTGGCCCAGAGATTGTAGTTTATTGGTGGTTTGGACAGTTTTTCCATCCCTTTCAACTTTCTGGTTTAAAAGCGCCAGTTTGTGCTTGTTCCCTACCTTTCCTGTAATTATTTTAGTTCAGATACAGATTTGCTGTATCCAGGACTGTTTATAAGCTTCTGAGCCCCCCAAGCCTTTCTGTGTTGGAAGGAAGCCTTCTAACTTATCAATGGGTGTGGTAAGCACTAGATAGCCCATCTACCACAAGATAAGTGGTTTCTGGCCCAGAAATTGTAGTTTATTGGCTGTTTTGGCAGTTTTTCCATCCCTTTCAACTTTCTGATTTAAGAGCTCATGTTTGCGCTTGTTTCCAGCCTTTCTTGTAACTAGTCTAGTCCAGATACAGATTTTCTTTAGGACTGTTTGTATGCTTTTGAGCCCCCCAAGTCATTCTCTGTTGGAGGGAAGCCTTCTAGTTTATCAGTGGGAGTGGCAAGCACTAGGTAGCCCATCTACCACAAGAGGAGTGGTTTGTGGCCCAGAAATTGTAGTTTATTGGCTGTTTGGGCAGTTTTTCCATCTCTTTCAACTTTCTGGTTTAAAGGCATGCATTTGTGCTTGCTTCCTGCCTTTCTTGTAATTAGTCTAGTTCAGATACATATTTGCTGTATCCAGGTCTCTTTGTAAGCTTCTGAGCCACCCCCAAGCCTTTCTGTGCTGGAGGAGAGCCTTCTAGCTTATTAGTGGGATTGGTAAGCACTAGGTAGCCTGTCTGCCACAACAAGAGTGTTATTTGGCCCAGAAATTGTAGTTCATTGTATGTTTGGGCAGTTTTTCCATCCCCTTCAACTTTCTGGTTTAAAAACACCCATTTGTGCTCTTTTCCTGCCTTTCCTGTAACTGGTCTAGTTCAGATACAGATTTTCTGTATCCAGGGTTGTGTGTAAGCTTCTTAGCCCCCCAAGCTTTTCTGTGTTGGAGGGAAGCCTTCTAGCTTATCAGTGGGATTAGTAAGTACTAGGTAGCCTATCTACCATAATAAGAGTGATTTCTGGCCCAGAAATTGTAGTTTATTGGCTGTTTGGGCAGTTTTTCCATCCCTTTCAACCTTCTGGGTTAAAAGCACACATTTGTGATTGTTTCCTGCCTTTCCTGTAACTAGTCTAGTTCAGATACAAATTTGCTGTATCCAGGACTGTTTGTAAGCTTCTGAGCCCCCAAGCCTTTCTTTGATGGAGGGAAGCCTTCTAGCTTATTAGTAGGATTCGTAAGCACTAGGTAGCCTATCTACCAAAACAGGAGTGATTTCTGTCCCAGAAATTGTAGTTTATTGGCTGTTTGGGTAGATTTTCCATCTCTTTCAACTTTCTGGTTTAAAGGCATACATTTGTGCTTGTTTCCTGCCTTTCCTGTAACTAGTCTAGTTCAGATACAGATTTGCTGTATCCAGGTCTGTGTGTAAACTTTTGAGCTCCCAAGCCTTTCTGTGTTGAAGGGATGCCTTCTAGCTTATTAGTTGGATTGGTAAGCACTGGGTAGTCTATCTACCACAAGATGAATGATTTCTGGCCCAGAGATTGTAGTTTATTGGTGGTTTGGACAGTTTTTCCATCCCTTTCAACTTTCTGGTTTAAAAGCGCCAGTTTGTGCTTGTTCCCTGCCTTTCCTGTAATTATTTTAGTTCAGATACAGATTTGCTGTATCCAGGACTGTTTATAAGCTTCTGAGCCCCCCAAGCCTTTCTGTGTTGGAAGGAAGCCTACTAGCTTATCAGTGGGTGTGGTAAGCACTAGATAGCCTATCTACCACAAGATAAGTGGTTTCTGGCCCAGAAATTGTAGTTTATTGGCCGTTTTGGCAGTTTTTCCATCCCTTTCAACTTTCTGATTTAAGAGCTCATGTTTGCGCTTGTTTCCAGCCTTTCTTGTAACTAGTCTAGTCCAGATACAGATTTTCTGTATCCAGGACTGTTTGTATACTTTTGAGCCCCCCAAGTTGTTCTGTGTTGAAGGGAAGCCTTCTAGTTTATCAGTGGGAGTGGCAAGCACTAGGTAACCTATCTACCACAAGAGGAGTGGTTTGTGGCCCAGGAATTGTAGTTTATTGGCTGTTTGGGCAGTTTTTCCATCTCTTTCAACTTTCTGGTTTAAAGGCATGCATTTGTGCTTGTTTCCTGCCTTTCCTGTAATTTGTCTAGTTCAGATACAGATTTACTGTATCCAGGTCTCTTTCTAAGCTTCTGAGGCACCCCCAAGCCTTTCTGTGCTGGAGGAGAGCCTTCTAGCTTATTAGTGGTATTGGTAAGCACTAGGTAGCCTATCTACCACAAGAGGTGTGATTTTTGGCCCAAAAATTGTAGTTTATTGGCCATTTGGGCAGTTTTTCCATCTCCTTAAACTTTCTGGTTTAAAGGCATACATTTGTGCTTGTTTCCTGCCTTTCCTGTAACTAGTCTAGTTCAGATACAGATTTGCTGTATCCAGGTCTGTGTGTAAACTTTTGAGCCCCCAAGCCTTTCTGTGTTGGAGGGATGACTTCTAGCTTATTAGTGGGATTGGTAAGCACTGGGTAGTCTATCTACCACAAGATGAATGATTTCTGGCCCAGAGATTGTAGTTTATTGGCCGTTTGGACAGTTTTTCCATCCCTTTCAACTTTCTGGTTTAAAAGCGCCAGTATTGTGCTTGTTTCCTGCCTTACCTGTAATTATTTTAGTTCCGATACAGATTTGCTGTATCCAGGACTGTTTGTAAGCTTCTGAGCCCCCCAAGCCTTTCTGTGTTGGAAGGAAACCTTCTAGCTTATCAGTGGGTGTGGTAAGCAATAGATAGCCTATCTACCACAAGAGAAGTGGTTTCTGGCCCAGAAATTGTAGTTTATTGGCCGTTTTGGCAGTTTTTCCATCCCTTTCAACTTTCTGATTTAAGAGCTCATGTTTGCGCTTGTTTCCAGCCTTTCTTGTAACTAGTCTAGTCCAGATACAGATTTTCTGTATCCAGGACTGTTTGTATGCTTTTGAGCCCCCCAAATCATTCTCTGTTGGAGGGAAGCCTTCTAGTTTATCAGTGGGAGTGGCAAGCACTAGGTAGCCCATCTACCACAAGAGGAGTGGTTTGTGGCCCAGAAATTGTAGTTTATTGACTGTTTGGGCAGTTTTTCCATCTCTTTCAATGTTCTGGTTTAAAGGCATGCATTTGTGCTTGTTTCCTGCCATTCCTGTAATTAGTCTAGTTCAGATACATATTTGCTGTATCCAGGTCTCTTTGTAAGCTTCTGAGCTACCCCCAAGCCTTTCTGTGCTGGAGGAGAGGCTTCTAGCTTATTAGTGGGATTGGTAAGCACTATGTAGCCTCTCTACCTCAACAAGAGTGGTTTTCGGCCCAGAAATTGTAGTTCATTGTTTGTTTGGGCAGTTTTTCCATCCCCTTCAACTTTCTGGTTTAAAAGCACCCATTTGTGCTCATTTCCTGCCTTTCCTGTAACTAGTCTAGTTCAGATACAGATTTTCTGTATCCAAGGTTGTGTGTAAGCTTCTGAGCCCCCCAAGCCTTTCTGTGTTGGAGGGAAGCCTTCTAGCTTATCAGTGGGATTCGTAAGTGCTAGGTAGCCTATCTACCATAAGAAGAGTGATTTCTGGCCCAGAAATTGTAGTTTATTGGCTGTTTGGGCAGTTTTTCCATCCCTTTCAACCTTCTGGTTTAAAAGCACACATTTGTGATTGTTTCCTGCCTTTCCTGTAACTAGTCTAGTTCAGATACAAATTTGCTGTATCCAGGACTGTTTGTATGCTTTTGAGCCCCCCAAGTCATTCTGTGTTGGAGGGAAGCCTTCTAGTTTATCAGTGGGAGTGGCAAGCACTAGGTAGCCTATCTATCACAAGAGGAGTGGTGTGTGACCCAGAAATTGTAGTTTATTGGCTGTGTGGGCAGTTTTTCCATTTCTTTCAACTTTCTGGTTTAAAGGCATGCATTTGTGCTTGTTTCCTGCCTTTCCTGTAATTTGTCTAGTTCAGATACAGATTTGCTATATCCAGGTCTCTTTGTAAGCTTCTGAGCCACCCCCCAAGCCTTTCTGTGCTGGAGGAGAGCCTTCTAGCTTATTAGTCAGATTGGTAAGCACTAGGTAGCCTATCTACCACAAGAGGTGTAATTTTTGGCCCAGAAATTGTAGTTTATTGGCCGTTTGGGCAGTTTTTAAATCTCTTTCCAACTTTCTGGTTTAAAAGCACCCATTTGTGCTTGTTTCCTGCCTTTCCTGTAACTAATCTAGTTTAGATACAGATTTTCTGTATCCAGGGCTGTATGTAAGCTTCTGAGCCCCCAAGCCTTTCTGTGTTGGAGGGAAGCCTTCTAGCTTATTAGTGGGACTGGTAAGCACTAGGTAGCCTATCTACCACAAGAAGAGTGATTTCTGGCCCATAAATTGTAGTTTATTGGCTCTTTGGGCAGTTTTCCATCCCTTTCAACTTTCTGGTTTAAAAGCACCCATTTGTGCTTGTTTCCTGCCATTCCTGTAACAAGTCTAGTTCAGAAACAGATTTTCTGTATCCAGGGCTGTGTGTAAGCTTTTGAGCCCCCCAATCCTTTCTGTGTTGGAGGGGAAGCATTCTAGCTTATTAATGGGATTGATAAGCACTAGGTAGTCTATCTACCACAAGAGGAGTGATTTCTGGCCCAGAGATTGTAGTTTATTGGCCGACTGGACAGTTTTTCCATCACTTTCAACTTTCTGGTTTAAAAGCACCAGTCTGTGCTTGTTTCCTGCCTTTCATGTAATTATTTTAGTTCAGATACAGATTTGCTGTATCCAAGACTGTTTGTAAGCTTCTGAGCCCCCAAGCCTTTCTGTGTTGGAAGGAAGCCTTCTAGCTTATCAGTGGATGTGGTAAGCACTAGGTAGCCTATCTACCACAAGAGGAGTGTTTTCTGCCCCAGAAATTGTAGTTTATTCACTGTTTTGGCAGTTTTTCCATCCTTTTCAACTTTCTGGTTTAAGAGCCCATGTCTGCACTTGTTTCCAGCCTTTCCTGTAACTAGTTTATTTATTTTATTTATTTATTTAGTTTTATTTATTTATCATTTGTTGACCGGGAAAGTCCGACTAGGTTCTACAGAGCCTGTTTTCAGCGGAGGCCCGGGGAGAAATGCTCCAGATGCATGTCTTTGGAATTATTCTAGTTCTAGTCTAGTCCAGATACAGATTTTCTGTATCTAGGACTGTTTGTAAGCTTTTGAGCCCCCCCCAAGCCTTTCTGTGTTGGAGGGAAGCCTTCTAGTTTATCAGTGGGAGTGGCAAGCACTAGGTAGCCTATCTACTACGATAGGAGTAGTTTCTGGCCCAGAAATTGTAGTTTATTGGCCGTTTGGGAAATTTTTCCATCCCTTACAACTTTCTGGTATAAATGCCCATGTTTGCATGGGTTTGCACTTGTTTAAGCTTCGTGCAGTGGCGTCAAGCTGATGTAAACTATTACTGGTGGCAATAAGTCTACTCTTTGGTTTTTCCCTTGGATCTTGCTAGTTCGTTTTTTCCCTTCCTAGCTCTTTCTATCTTGTACTTCAAATAGCCTAATCACTTTGCACATAAACAGGTTTTTGTAGCAATTATTGTAGCACACCTAAGTGCCATCAGCACTAGTCATTCTTCATAGAAATAGCTCCAGTACTTAGTAGTTATGACCACCCCTCCTGGTATGATTAAGGGGCAGTTTGCTGTGCTTTCTCCCATTAACCTGGTGCACTTCAGCATTCTGAGGCAGTGTAACAACTGCCATATGTACACAAATAACTTTTTCCTCTTACCTCCCAACAGTCAGACTTGTGAGAGATGCACTTATATCACCAAATTGGAAGCTATGCACTCTCCAGCCAAGACCGGACTAAATGGTTAAGAGAAGAAATTCAACACCTGCACCACACCACATGGAATACACAGACCTAAAGATCGCCCACTATCACAGTTCTCACATGAAAATACAATCCACACACCCATCTTCGCGGAGTCTCTCAATAGAAATTTACCCAAACAGCAGAGACCTCCAAGACAGAAATGCACTTGACCACCACAACACAGCACAGCACAAACCACAGGATACTTAACTCACTAGCTCACCTCCACAGCGTGCCCCTCAACCTAAGCCCCTAAGGCTAAATACCTTCCCAGTACACTAATCATAAGTGACTCAATAGTGAGGCACACAGATGTCCAACTCACTAAGTTAAATAAGGTGAAGGTAAGGGTCAGCTGTCTATCAGGTGCCAGAATCCAACACATAACACATGCAAGTCTCCAAAACAGACAGACCCCACAACAAGCCAGATGTAATCCAGGAATAATTCAGAAGTAAACCAAGTATTCCAAATGTAAAACTGTTCCACTGTTGTAAATGTAAAACACGATCCAGATATAAAAACCAACAACACTTTATTTCTGTTAAGCGCTTTTCATCTCGCTTGTAGCAAGACTTCTTCAGACCACATGTAGTTACATCACACTGTGTTATAAAACCTGTTCTACTCCCAACTTCCCATTAGTTCATTACACCACTAAACTATATTACTTAATTATTAGTTAATAGGTAATGCATCAATTAAACTAATGTTTCACTTTAACCTAAAATTCAGTGGGCAAAACTACTATTAGAATATACTATAATATATTGCTTATATTGAAAATAAAATGCATAAACCTTTGCTAAAATATACATACTTGCATCATACAATGATTGAATGAATTTGTGTTTAAAATAAATAAGCATTTAAAATAAATCACTTCTACCAAGTCTATGTACTTTAAACATACAGTGTTTAAATAGATTTATTTAAATAAATATCTAATATATCTTATCTTAAAATACTTTATCTAAAATACATTTCCTGGAATCTACTGACAAACAGCACTAGTCCCGAATTAAAACAGTCTGGTTGTATGCTATAAAATCCTATACAAAAAAAAAAAAGGGGGTGTGTGTTTTTACATGTTTAAAAGTTCTAATGAATTTTCTTTTGTGCCTCTGAGGTACACATGTGGGTTTATAAATGCATGGATGATTTTTTTTTAAAGGCTCTTCGTTCAAACCAGGTGCATGGCAGGCACGAGTTCATAGTTGCCAGGACAATTCCAGCTTTTCCAAAAGTAAAGCAATTGGACCACCTCTCCCGTCCTCTGCAAAACTGTCTATTACTCTAAAACCAAATAAATGGTTTGAGTGTTCACCTACATGTCTAGCTAAAGCATTTCCAATTTACACTTTCTAATACCATAAAGGTGTTCGCAAACCTTTTTAAGTTTCCTGTCGGTTTTACCAATATAAAATGCAGGACATGATTTACATGAAGCTAGGTAGATCACACCCTTGGAGTTGCAATTAAATTTGGATTTGGTACTATACTCCTGCCCACGTATAGAAGAAAGATTCTGATCTGTAACAATATAGAGGCAATAAGGGCACATCTGACATTTACACATTCCTTTATTATTAACAAAGTGTGCTTTTCCCTTGTTTCCTTCTAACAGGTTCTTTAGATTTTTTCCTTTTCTGAAAACTGTTTTAGGTGGACCTTGTAATTTACCCAATAAAACATTTTTGGACCTAATTAGGTCCCAATTCTTGTTTGTAATGTTCATTATAGAATATCCATCCATGCTGTATGAAATGATAAACTCAGAAGGGCCTATTGGGTCTCTTAGCTTACCATGCCCTTCTAATTGAATTGGTTGGGCTATCTCATTCATCCCCAAAATGGTTTGGCAAAACCCCCTCTGTCTTTTATTTACCACTTCCACTGTTAGGTCCTTTACCAGTCATTCAGGGTATCCTCTCTTGTAGAACATTTCTCTAAGGTTCACACACTCAGGTCACTCCACAAGAAGTACAAGTATGACTCTGTCATTGTTCATGTGGGTGTGAATGACCTTTGACGCAGCTCCCTGGACTACATGAAAAATAGACATGGTGGAGCTCTTGGATATTATGTGGCCCAGGCAGGTATGACACTAGTCCTGAGCAGTATCCTACCTTCACCTAGAATGATACCACAGTGCAAACTAAAAATGACTGACTTCAAAAACTGGCTAAGTTTCTAGTGTCATTCTATGGGGATCCAGTATCTGTCTGCTTGGAATGACATTACTGACAGACCTCGATGCTTTGCCAGTGATGGCTTGCATCTGTCACCCCTGGGTTTCCGGGTACTGGCTAAGGCTCTTGCCACCCCTATAGTGCCTTTTTTAGGTGGTGTTCCAAAGACCAAATTACCATTGTAACAGCTACAAATAAATGCAATCTGTGGGTCATGCTGCTCAATGCTATATGTGCACTCCTCAAAATGGAGAACATCGACATTTGTGCTGTAATGGAGACCTGGTTTTAAGCAGCAGAAAGCACCCCTGTGCTACTAGGCTATAACTCATTCCACACTGTTTGGCCCTGAAACATTGACCAAAACTCCAAAGGCGGTGGTGTCTCCATATTCATAAAGGATATGCACACCTCCAGACTAGTATCCCAGCATAACACATCTGAGATACTTCAGGTACAAATAACATTGAGTAAGACAGCAATCCAAGTCATAGCCTGCTATAGGTCCCCAACTATGTCCTTAGTTTCTCAATCCACCTTCCTAAGCACCATGGAAGCAATCAAGGTCCAACTCAACACTCTCTTTCTAGGAGACTTCAACTACCCTTCCATTAACTGGGAAAACTACTCAAGCACCAATACACTGGCCCAATGCTTCCTGGAATTCATCAGTTCCAGTGCCCTGGACTAGCTCATTCTGACCCCCGCTAGAGGAAGAAAATCTTTGACCTGGTTATTACTAACATGGGTGACTGTTGCTCTACACCAATAGTCAATCCCTCCCTGGTCAGATCTGACCATAAACTAATAACCGTGGAAATCCACATCTCACCCACACCCCCTGCAAAGTTAACCACCTTGAAAAACTTCTCCAAGGCTGACTTTGGACTCCAAAAACAGAGGTGGATAACTTCACCATTACCATGCCAATGGAAAATAGCTGCATGACTGCCAAATCATACACCAATGCACTGTACGAACAAGTACATAAATGCATGGAACTAGACATACCTAACAGAACCAAGATGCTCTCCTCCAAAAAAAGGAAGCCAATCTGGTGGTCTCCTGCCATTAATTAACACTACAACAGAAGGAAGAAACTGTTGCAAGTCCCAAGACTGGAAAAACTCCCTTATTAGCCTCAACAAAAAGCTGAGATCCCTCATTAAATCCTCTAAAGCCAGCTATGAAGGCAGAATTGCCATAGTCACTAAAAACAATCACAAAGCCTTCTATAGATATATCCAGAAGCTCCAAGGCATTACCCTGATTTGTTCTGAGTTACTGCACAATGGTACCTCCTTTACTGACCATACAGATATTAACAACATACTGGCCGACAGATTCAGTGCCAGTTTTACCCCTCTCCCCCCCAAAGGACCACTCACAATACCAGAAGAATGCCAGGCACCCAGCATTACTGCAGTACAGGTTAAAGCTGTATTGTCCAAGGCCAAGAATACAGCTTCCATGGGACCCGATAATATCCCTGGATGTGTTCTACGTGAACTACAAAGTGAACTGGCACCACATCTGTGTGCCCTGTTCAGTCACAGCCTCACCTCAGGCTTTGTCCCTACCAAATGGCACACTGCTACAGTCATCCCTCTCCATAAAGAGAGAGCAACTACAGACCCTGAGAATTATCACCCCATTAGCCTGACGAGTCTGATATATAAAGATATGGAGCACATGTTCATGGACCTGATTACCAAAGATATACAGGCTCTCCAAATTCTAGACCCCATGCAGTTTGGCTTTATGAAAGGGAGATCATGTCTGCTCAACCTGGTTGACTTCTTTGTGTCAGTCACCAGAGCTGTGGATGAAGTTTAGGCTGTGCATACAGCCTACTTTGATCTGGCCAAGGCCTTTGATACCATTCCTCACTCGGGAATTATTGATAAACTCATCAAACTAGGCATCAGCCCCTATATCACTAGGTGGGTTGCAAATTGGCTCACAGATAGAACACACAGTGTGAAAGTCAGATTGATGATGATTCACGAGTAGAGTCCCATAGGAATCGGTCCTGGGTCCTCTCCTGTTTGGCATCTACTTCTCAGAAGTCCAGGCCAAGAGAAAGGGACTCTGGCTGACCAAGTTCACAGATGACTGCAAGCTGGGAGCCATTATTAACTCCCCAAGTGATGCAGACATCCTACAGAAAGGCCTCACTGATACCAATGACTGGTGTCAAAACCATGGCCTTAAGTTTAATGCCAAAATGCGTTGTCATCCCCTTTGGTAAAATCTCAGTTCCCACTAATTACCACATTGATGGGAGCCAACTGAACACTGAAGATGTTATAAGAGATCTGGGGATGCAGGCTGACAGCAGCCTCTCCTTTGACCACCACATTGCCACTGTGGTCAGAAAGTTATTCTATGTGGCACATCTCATTACCAAGGGTTTTGCATCCAGGAAGAAAGTAGTCATCCTCTCTCTCTACTCTTCTCTCATCAGAACAATCATTTAGTATAATGCCCCATTTGGCATGTACCTCACTAGACACCAGCAAGAGCTGGAGAGGCACAGAAGTACCTCACAAAGAGGATCCTAGGTTTTAAACACATGTCATACATGTACAGACTCAAATGACTCTGGCTATTCTCTGTCTCATATTGCCTACTTAGAGGCAATCTCTGCTTGACTTACAAAGCCCTGTCTGACCCAGCTCCATTAGAAATTCTACATCTAAAGAAATCCCAATCCTGTCACACCATATGCTCTAGAGACCACAACCTCATTACTGCAATCAGCAGAACATGCTGGAGGGACAGGTTCCTCACCCAGAGACTGCCCATGCTCTGGAATAGACTTCCCATACATGTCAAGAAGAGCACCTCACTGTCCCTCTTCAAGAGAAATCTCGATGAGTGGATGGATAATAGAAAGTTCACCCCGGGGATCATTCCAGTGGCTCTACTTAATAGAGGCACTGGGAACTAACATCAGGTGGCACAATGCCAGGGTACTTCTATGGGCTAAGCTTGTAAAGGCTCCAGGGCCATTAGCCTAGTACACACATATGAACCTATGAACTCCGAAATCCTTCATTCCATAAGTAATGCACTGGCCTTGTTACTTAATGCAGAACGTCTTTATACTATTCTCCTAGCCAAATAGCCTTTTTAATCTATACTTCACACTAAATACTTGAACTTGACATGATACAAAGGAATTTTATTTTCTGCAGAAACCATCCTAACAAAAAGGAAGTATTTGAGCGTGCTTGTATTTCTTATCTTTAGCTGAGATTTTTTCCTATTGCCTGACTGGTTCTGGTCACCAGTACCTCTGGGTTCAGTTCCAACCCACTATGTTTGTCCTCTCTGCACTCAGGCTCACTCTGCACCCCTACCCTACCACCTTTGCCACCCACCCCACTTTCATTTCCTATATACTCTCACCTAATTAGCCACATTCCCTAATTCCCAGCCTATACTCCACTCCCTTCCTCTCCAGTCAAGCCATACCTTCTATATTGCTCCCCCTATCTAGCTTATCAGCTATTTACTATCTCATCACTTCTTACTGTGTTATGACTTACCTTTCCCCTACATACCATTATCTTGTGTAATCCTAGTCTCCCTATACTGTTAATTACCCTTTTCACTCTCTTTCTTTTAAAGCTGTCCCTACTGCTTTCTAATACACTCTCACTCCTTGTCTGTTCCTCCCTCTTATTTCTCCTAACACTCTCTTCCTCCGATCACTACCCCATACTTATGTCTATACCATCACCCACTCTCCCATATCCTCTCTCTCTAATCTACACTCCTCTATCAACTTTTCCATTGCTCCCTCTCCTTTCCCTGACTGCTCAACAAATTATCACAAAATGAAGACCCTTCCACCTATGTCTCTACATAATAAAGTTAAACCAAAGTATGTTAGATTCTATCCTCTCACAAATTCTAAGATCATCTTCCTCTTTAACCTATTAAGTTGTGGTGACATTCACCCAATCCTGTGCCACCCACCTACTCCACTACACTAGGTAATAGTGTTTCTTCCAATACTCCCTCATCTCCTCCTTCTAAACCCAACATATCATCGCCTGCTACCTCTACTGACTGCATCAACCTCCCACCTTCCAAACACTTAACCATAATCTCACTCAATATACAAAGTGTCACTAACAAGGTAAGCCAGTTTCATTCCCTTAACTCCCATCATACCCCTGACATTCTACCCATCTCAGAAACATGGCTAAAACCACATATCTCTGACTCTGAAATCCTTCCCCAGGCTATAATATCTTCCGACTCAATTGTCACCCTAAAAAAGGAGGGGGTGTAGCCATTCTTTACTCAGAACAACTCTCACTTTACCCTTTTCCCACACCGCCTCATAACTTTAACCTTGCTGAAATACTTTTAGTTGCCTGCAAGCTTAATAAACACAAACATCTCACAATTGCTGCTATCTATATTCCCCTGGAAATAACATTCCTGTCCTTGAACAATTTCTCTCTTGGATCTTTGATAACATCTCCTATGAGACTATTATCCTAGGTGATGTTAACATTGACTGGACAGCTATAAGCTCCCCTCCCCTTACCAGCAAGAACCTCTACAACTTCTCACACATTACTTCTCCAACTTGCTACAATAAACATACTAACACTGGCTCAACTCTTGACTGGATCCTCACCTCTAATCCAGACTTCTACCACAACTCATGTACTCTTCCAGAGTCTCTCAGTGACCACCCTCCCACCCTAGTTCACAGAACTTCTCCTCAACTCCACAGACACCACCTCTTTAAAGACTGTCACAAACTCTTTACCTTCAGTCCTGATACTTTCAATAACATACTCTTCTCCTTCAACTGGTCCATTTTATATGATCTCCTTCTTGATGAAGCTGTCTCCAAATTCAATGAGACTTTCCTTAATGCTTTAAACTCTTGCCTCCATTAAAAAAATAAGACTGAAATCTCACTTCTTCCCCTGGCTATCACAACCCACTAGTTACATCATGTTACAGAGAGACAGAGCCTGGCAAAACTGGAAAAAAAAATCTACCTAACGACCTTCAAAATATAGAGAATGTAGAAACCTTACTAAGAAACAAATTGACAAGAACAAAAGGCAATACTATTGCATAATTCTCAATAATCCCAACTCTAATCCAAAACTATTCTGGAACAGTATTAATAAGCTCCTCCACCCTGGCAAACCTACTACACCTAGTCCCTCTCCTGATTATCTCTGACCTTGGTACAGCCACTTTACTCAACACCTTATTCATCAACTCAATGAAAAATCTTACTAAAATAAAAATTCAAAATTTTCCTTATCTGAACCGAATGCCTCCTCAGCTACCCCTACCTTCTCTCTTAAACCCGCTCCCACTACCTATATCAGATCACTTCTCTCTAAACAAAAACCTTGCTCTTCCTCTGCTGACAACCTACCCCCGCATTTCCTCAAAAGCACTGCAAATTCTATTGCTTACCCCATCTCCATTCTCATAAACCACTCATTCAAAAAAATACTGTGCCCAAAATCTGGAAGAAATTCTATGTTATCCCTCTTCATAAAGGTGTAAACCCCACTATCATCACATCACTATCCTATACCCCCCTCTCTAAAATAATGGAAAAATGTATCCATAAACAAATACTTGAACATCTCATACAGGAAAACCTTTTAACTCCCATACAACATGGCTTTTTCCCCCATCACAGTACTGCCACTGCTCTCATTACTTTCACTCAGTCCATTGCCAAAGCTAGAGATGAAAACAAACTGGTCTCTTCCCTCTTCCTTGACTTATTAAAAGCTTTTGGTACTGCCTCTCATAATCTGCTTCTATCAAAATTTAAAACCCTTAATCTCTCTCAGACTACTATACCCTGCTTCTCCAGCTATCTCTCTGATAGACTTCAGTCTGTCAGATGGCTATCAGCATCTTCTCCATTCATTCCTGTACATACAGGAGTACCCCAAAGCTCTGTACTTGGGCCTCTCCTATTTAATACCTTCACAAATAATCTTTACACATTCTGCCCCCACTCTTCTCTTATCCAATATGCTGATGACTCAAGCATCATATCTTGCTCTGATAATCTCCCCCATCTTCTGTCCCTTACTCTAGACTCTCTTCTATCTGTAGAAAAATGGCTCACTGACAACTAGCTTTTACTTAATCAAAAACAAACTTCTTTTCTCCCTAAAACTCTACAGCATTGCAAAAAATCCTTCTTAGTCTCATCTCTTAACAATACTACTATCTCAGTAGAAACCCATACTAAACGCCTTGATTGGTTATCAATGATCAACTTAAATATGACACTCATATTCTACAAACTATCAAAAAAACTCACTAAAATCAAGGTAAATTATATGGGACTATATTAGATCAGCGAACGCTTAAAAAAGTGAATGCTGATTGATTGAAGTTATGTGAGTGAATGTTTAAAATATCGAAGAAACAGAAACCCAAATTTTTTCCTAGGGAAAGAATTTGGTTGTCCTTTTCTGTTGCTTTGGTATTTTCAGTGCTGTGGTGGAAAGTTACGGACTGGATTCAGGTAAGTGTGCGATTGTGTGAATGTGAGTGTTAGGGCAGGTTAGGTGAGTTAGGCTTAGGGTGCGGGTTAGGTATGTTTGTGATTGTGTGGACATGAGGGTTAGGTGAATAAGGTTTAGGGACTGTTTGAGGTGAGAGTGTGATAGTGACGTAAGTGGATAGTTAGTGGTGTTGTGTGTATAGTTTAGTGTAGGGTTAGGTGTCAGATTTTAGGTGTCTGTGTGTGGATTGCTGTTTGTTTGGTGTGCTTATGTTGTGTGTATGTGTTTTGGATCAGCAATTTCTCTCCCTAGGAAAAAAATCGCTGATCTGACAGCTCGAGATTGTAAGCTTTCGCTTACATAAGTTCGATCAATCAGAGTTCTCTTTTATAGACCCTATTATGTATACATAAGAAATACCTGATGAAAAACACAAAAAGCTTCCTTGTTCAAGCCTTTCTACTGCCTACTCTGTTCTATGCTACACCTATTCTCACCAATCTCCAATCTAACCTCACGACTAAACTTGAATTCACTTACAATAAAATTGTCAGATTTGCTGCCAATCTACCATACAGATCCTATCACTGCACTGCCTTAAAAAAATCTTTCATGGCCAGAAGCTCAAACCAATTCCTACTTCCTCAACACCACCTCATACACTCTGTTCTAACAAATCTCTCCCGCTGCCCTGCTCTCTCTACTTTAATCTCTCACTACACTCCCAAACAGCCAGAAAGGACACATTTGAAGGTGTGAACTAAGAAAGGTTTTTGATGGTCGGGTATCCAATATAAATTATCATGAGGAATCAAAAGGCTTTAGCAATATTACAGGCCATACAAGTGTGATTTAAGTGATAACACTGTTTGATGGCTTAGCCGTACTTGTCCATCAATATTGTTTTATACCCTGATTTGAACCAATGCCTATCAGGCTACACAGAAGTCAGTATTAACTGCATGCACCACAGATATGAAACACTGCCTATCTTTCTACACAGACAACAACAGGAAATATCTCACCACAATGATCACAGAATACCTAACTGAATGGCATGAAATTCTCAGTGTGCTTAAAGGCCATTGTTAGACTTACAGGGGAATGAAGA
Organism: Protopterus annectens; assembly: GCF_019279795.1. Taxonomy (NCBI): domain Eukaryota; kingdom Metazoa; phylum Chordata; order Ceratodontiformes; family Protopteridae; genus Protopterus; species Protopterus annectens. The sequence goes on from NC_056732.1 coordinate 908,383,592, forward strand.
ATTTGATTCAATGTTTACGTATCACTCTTTCATGTCACTGCACTTACATTAGCTTGTCCATTGCTGGATTTTAACAACTACCTATGTAAGTCCACAAGCAAAAGAACAGTGTGTTAATGACACACACCACAGGTGAAGTCTTACCATATCTGTGAGACAGAACCTATTGGTACAAATCAGTTGTTTGGGCTAAAACAGAATGAAACTAATGAAGGAGCCCTCTCCCACTGTACCTGTATACATCCTTCATCCCTAGCATTTGAGTTGCACAGACTCATACTACTCAGTCACTGCTGGTTTCATACACCTAGCTATCTAAGTACACAAGCTACAAGATTGTGTATTGAGTGCATGTGCCACAGAAGTCATACTACAACTGTGAGGCAAAGCATATTTGAAGGAATGACATCATCATAGTGGTGCAAGGCATATGTGGGGCTTATAACTGATTGAAAGAGTGGTGTGATTTGTCTCTTTGTGTCAATATCTTGCATGATGGTATGTGCACACATCCACGTGTTACATAATCCAGTCATCTCTGTGACTTTGGAAACACAAACAAGAACAATACCTAGAGAATGCCAGATTAAATTCATGCCTAAGTACACAGGTCAGGAAACATTATATTATTTCTTTTTCTTTAAAACTTTCTTTTTATTAATTTTCATAAATCATGAACTTATTACATCATGCAGATAATTATACATAAACATAACACTAAATATTAAAACTATATACAAAAAATGCTCATAGCATTAGACTACTCTGTTTGAAATCATTACATTTTATCTAATAACTTTTTTAGTTTCATCCATGATAACTTCCTATGTGTCATTCTTGTCATTCTAGAAGCAATAGTTGAAAGTTCTCTATTACATACTGTTTTAACCAATAATCTAAATTCAGCAAAAGATACAATTGTTTTGGTTTTCCAGTTTGAAGTGATGACTTTTCTTGCTATTGCCAAAAGAGACCAGAGAAGATGCACTTGTGACTTTGGTATGCAATCTGGCATTGGAGCATTAAACAACAAAAGTGTATCTGTTATTATACACTTGTCAGTCCACAAAGCCTTGATAAAATCTCTAAATTTCTGCCAAAATGGGACAATCACTTTGCATTCAAGGAACATGTGTACCCAATCAGCACAGAGACTCTCATCACATCTCCAACAATTATGACTAGTTTTATTTGACATTATAGCAATTCTCTGTGGGGTAAAACAACTCCTGTGTAAAAACTTCCATGTAAATATTTTCCAATATGGAGATGATGTTGTATGATTGATTGACCTGAGTGTTAAAAATGTATCATTTTCAGAAAAATTAAATCTATTCATACTTTCTATATAACTCCATAAAGAGTCTTCAGGCTGTTTTAAGTCAGCTCTTAATGTCTTGTAAATCTTAGATAAAGAGAACCCCATGTTAAATTGTGATGTATTTAATTCACATAAAAGGAAGATTATTTTAGGCTGTAATAAAATATTAGTCACTTGGCTCGTTTTAAATTCCTTTATTAGATGTTCCCTAAAAATTTGAATATTTAACCAATTATCTTGATTTGTGTTATACCTTGCTAAAAGGCTTGTAGTGTCATGAATATTATTTGTACTTAGGAATTGATGCCAGTAATTTAGTCCATTGCCTTTCATTTCCATTATTTTATTCATATTAAAAGAGTCTAGACAATTCTTCATGTGTGCTATTGGGAACATCAATATAGAAAAATGTCTTGTTATGCAGTTTCTGTTTATAATTTTCCTAAAATTGTTTAATATATATCTAACACAATGTGGTAACTTCTCATGTTTATTTTCTTTATATACTGAGTCCTTTACTACTAAAAAAAATGTGTTATTTTCAGTAAAAATATCATTGTTTATTGCTTCATCAGCATTAGATAGTAGAATATTCATGTGTAAATTTTTCCAGCTTGAAGTATACCTGTTACTTAACTACTTGCTTATGATATGAATTATAACTGGTTCAGCATAGAGTTCTAAGTTTGGAAATGCAATTCCACCTTTTGTCAATCTCTATTGTGCCAATCATACTTTATTCTTGTTTTTTGTGGGAAACATAACAACTTAATTAGAAGTGAATTGAACTGTTTTATTATTTTTTGGAGGGCTAATAATTATGAATAAGGCATAACATTTTTGGAAGAATACACATTTTTATTAATGTTAACTTTTCTTCAAAAGTAAAGAACATTTTATTCCATTTGTTTATATATTCTTTGATTATACCTAACAAATTTCTATAATTGACTCGTATAATTTCTTTCCAATTTGGTTTTATATATATACCTAGATATTTAAGAGTGTCATTCCCCCAACTAAAATTACTGAGTTTTCTCTATTCAGAACTTACTTTTTTATTTACTAATAATGTTTCAGATTTATTGCTGTTGAATTTTAAACCTGAAAGTTTCTCAACATATCCTATAGCTGCTGTAATATGTCTTATTGAGGAATCTAAATTTCCTATGGTTAATATTATATCGTCAGCAAATAATTGCATTTTAGAAGCATACTTTGAATTAACAATAAAGCTATTTATGTTGTTATTATTTCTTATGTAATTTGCAAATGGTTCTACTGGCAATGCAAATAACAAAGGTGACAGAGGACAACCTTGCTTAGTTCCTTTTAGTATTTGAATTTTGTTAGATAAAAAGGCCCCCATTTTAGTATACGATAAAGAGTTGGTATATAAGCTATTTATTAGTTTTATGAAATCTGTGGAGAAATTGAATGTTTCCAAGACTTTAAATAGGTATGACCAAGATAAAGAATCAAATGCCTTCTCTATGTCTAAACTAATAATTGATAGTTATTTTTTCTTTTTATTTGCAACATCTATTAAGGTTAAAAGTCTGATGACATTGTCCTGAACTTTCCTATTCAAAACAAAACCTGTTTGGCCATCTGCTATTATTTTGGGGATGAATTGATTCAATCTTTTAGTAAGTATGGAGGTAAACATTTTTGATCTACATTTAGCAGGGATATAGGTTGATATGATGATACTAATTTAGGGTCTTTATCTTGCTTTAGAATGGGAGATATTATAGCATACTTCCATGAAGGAAAGATATTTTTATTTTTCCTAAATTCTTCAAAAGCTGCCTCTAAAGTCTTTAAGGTGTCCTCTGGAAACAGCTTATATATTTCTCCTATAATCCCATCTAATCCAGGTGCCTTATTGTTTTTAAGATTATGAATGCATTATTTAATTTCTTTTAATGTTATTGGTTTGAGCAAATTAGCATTTTGTTCCTTTGTTACTCTTTTGTTGATATTTTCATTCAAAAGATTACACTTAAGCATATTGCCTGCAGAGTCACTATTTGTATTATTTACCTCCTCATAATACACTCTGAAGACCTCCAGAATTGCTCTGTGTTCCGTTACATGTCTTGTTTAACTCCTGTATTATCAGTAATTTCTTTTATATGACTTAGTCTAGCTAAATATTTTGCTTTGACTGCCAACCTATGTACATTTTTGGGGTTCACTGAATAAGATTAAATTTTGAATTTTTCTAGATTTATTGCCACTTTATGATTTACAATTTCTGCATATCTAGTATTTAATGTTTTAAGTTCAGAATTAGTTTTTATGTCCTTAGTGCTTAAACTTTTCCTTATTCCTTCTATTTTTAATTGTATTTGTTTTAATTCATTTTCCCATTGTTTTCTCTTGTTTAGATACCAATTTTTGATCTTACCATATAAATAAGATTTTAGTGAATCCCAAAGTATAACCTTTGAAGTTTCATTATTAGCATTGATGTCTAATATTTCACCAAGAAGCCACTCTTTAAATCCATTAAGTGTAGTAATGTAGACAGGTAATCTTTGCCAAGTTATTAAGCCTTTAGGCATGATATTAACCTTAAAAATAAGGCATTATGATCTGATAATGGGCATGAACTAATTAACACTTCTTGGAACTTAGAAAATCTATTGTTAATACTAGTACTTTATCAATTATTGTTTGTGTACCATACCTATATGAATAATGGGTGTATTCTAACCAGTGTATTTTTTTAAATCATATATATCCCTAAGACATAATACATTAATAAAATTATTTAACTTTTTAGCTGCAGGGGAGCTTCTAAATTTATCATTTTTAGTAGTATCTTTTTCAGTGAGAAGGCAATTGAAATCCCCTGCATGTATTATTTCTCCTTTGGATTTGGAAATTATTAACTCTAAATGATCCCTTGCTGTAACCGCTCCAAAACCAGGTATCCAGTAAGAATTAACAAGAGTTACATATATTTTGTTTATCTCCAGAACTGCCAGGCATAACATGCCATCCTTGTCTGAGTAAGTATCAATGACTTTAGGCATTGGTAATGTTTTTCTCCATAGTATCATCGTGCCTCTTCTCTTGGTTTGATCATGGGATTCGACAAGGACCATATAACCATTAATAGATAATTTATCTATATCCCTGCCAACAATATGCATTTCCTGTAAAAAACCTATATCTACTTTATTTAATTTCAAATATCTAACTATACTCCCTCTTTTGATAGGATTATTAAGGCCATTGACATTTAAAGACATACATTTATAAGAGAACATTTAGAATGATACAAATATATATATTGAATTTATTTATGAGCAGGTAAATAGAAATGAATAAGAAAATCATAACATATATAACTATATACAAAACTAAACATGGAAACCTAATTTCCTGGCTTGATGAAAGCATCATCTTAGCCACCACAACTAACAGTCCTGCAACCAGTCAACCTTTATATTGCTGCTTCTGCCCTCTAATAATTAGGTATACAGTTAAACTTATTCAATATTATGTAGCATTATGTTTAGTTATTAAAGCTCAAAAACATCTCAAGACATATGATAGAATATTAAGTATTTTACAAATTACAAATAAAATAGTCATGCAATAAATATTCATGTTTGACAAACATCTCTATGCTAGAGTAACAGGATTATGCTCTAATAAACCAGCATATATAAGCTTGACTTCAAAAGCAATATAAGAGATCAGAATCTTTCATTAAGATGAAAAAATATATTATTTTCCTAATACAGATTAAATTATAAATAAAGAGTGTACATCCAGTTTAAGTATATGATTTGAAATGATACTACATATTAAATATATATTTATATATTTAAGGCATAGAAACCTTCTCCATTCTTCTTCTATCACCCATTCTCCTCTCAATTATTCCTTCTATACATTTTGTTTATGGGCTATATATGCATGGTCTAAGCAAAGTATGACCAATATTTTGAAATCTGTATTTTTAAACTATTATGAGCATTTTAAGTTTATTTAATGTAGTAAACGTACTTTATTCAAACACCCTTCTCCGTCTCATTCATCCCCTTTTGTTCCAATAATAAGCCATTTATACAACTTTCTAATATTGCTATTTCAGAAGTGCATTCATTCAAGTCCTCATTGTTGACAATATCACTGCTATTAGCAAGAGAACAAATCAACATTGCTTATATTAGTTGTTAATTATATGATGACATCTTTAATATAATGATTAGATAATAAGTGTTTGCTGTTTTTAAAGTAACTGGATATGTGTTATCCCCAAAACAGCTTTTTGTTTTTGCTTATTCAACACTTACTGTTATATTCTGTACTTGCTTAAAATCCATTATTAGTACTATGTGAGCTATGCAATCAACTTACTTTACCGCATCCTTCTATATTTGAGGAATGCCTGAATGCGAAGTACCCTTGAAAATAATAAGCAATTTCCTATTATCCAAATAACATTCCTAATGTATCAGCGCTCACATGAAAAGAGATATGTTTAAACTAGGATTCTTGGGGATGAGATATATAATACATATGTGAAGGAACTCTCAAGTATGGTTCTCCAAAAGTGACTTATGGAGAAATACCAATAATGTTCTCTTTACAGTTTCTTTTTTATTTAAAACATTTAGATGTTTATATATCAGATAACTGTATCTACCTCAGCTTATTAACATGCGACAATATTACACCTTCCCCCTTTTTAAAAAACTGCCTGTAACTTATAAAGGAATGATCTATTTCAATGTTTTCCAACTTTCCTTTCAGTCAGCTGTATTTACCTTACATTAAATATCTAGTAAAGCTGCATTATAGCTAAAGTGTCTGTGTTGTGTATAGAGAAATTTTAATTTTCTCTTCATGTGTAATTTGCTCTTCGTTTGTAAGTTATTTTATTTCTACATACAATTATCCAGAGTTCACCTTATAACTAAACATGCATCTCACAAGTGTGAGATAAGTTTAGAAAACAAAACAATTCAAAACAATGCTAGGAAACAATGAGTGATAGTTGTGCCTAGAATACTGAATTAAACTGCAGCTACAACAGTTTCCAGAATATATGTTATTAAACCTAGTCTCCGGCATCAAGAAGAACTAGTAAACATTCATTTTGTTAGGAAATTATAAACTTACAAAGAACTACTTTGAAGAGTATTTTAAATGTCTCAGCTGAAAAACTTCCTTACTGCATCCTTATCGCCTGTTGCAGTTGTATCTTATGTGCGACCGGGGCTCAGAGAACAATTACGTCATCACTAGAAGTTTTTACAAAGAGCGCCAGTCTCAAAACCATGGATCAATGAATAGCTCGTGATTTAGTTCTCTTGAAGCTTTATATTCAAAAATGAACTGCATACACGAGGTAGGTATAACATTTTTCAGTTATTTTTGGCTTTCCTAGCTTTTGTGTACTCGTGAGTTGCAAAAAAGCATGTAAAATAGAAAAAAACAGGTTAAACAGGGTAGCACTATGCAGCTATTAATATTTTTTTTAAAAACTACAGACCGCACTTCTCAAGAAAGCGCACTCTCCCCAAAACATCCATCATAATTACTTTAATACATACAAAGAAAATGTAATCAATCTAAAGCCCACAAAGCTTCCTGACAGACTGTATAGGTGTCCACAATCCACGTTCCAGCATTTAAAGCTACTGCGACTCTATTTAATGCATTAAGGTTACAGAACAAAGACACATAAACTATTTCTAAATGAAAGCTTAATATTATTCTAATGGCACTCAGCACACCACTAATTTTAAACAGACATTAAATCATGATCTTGTAAGATTATGACAAGATCTTATGTGCGTATAAGCCATTTGTTTTTATTTATATTATAATCTATATAGGGAATAAAAACCTCATAGCAGAGGAAGGAGAAATGGCAGAAAGTACTTACCTATATAATTATAAGAGTAATTACTATAAAAAGAGGAAGAAGAATTAGTTATATATAGTTGTAAATATTTATTTTAAAATCTTACCTCATATTTGCACTATTTGTCCTATTCCAATAACCTCTGGAAATTAGAAACTTATGCTTTGCTTCCCTTTAATTTTTTTGGTGGACTTATCATTTGCTGTTATTTTGCCATTAGTAGCTTGCCTCTTTAGGCTTGGAGTAGAAAGTTCCATATCTTCAATTTTGTCTAGTAAGTTATGTTTTTTGAAAAATTCTGTTGCTTCTTCAATATTATTAAAGATTTTCTGACCATCTGGAAGTGTGACTTTTAATCTAGCATGGAAGAGTATTTGAGCTATTATTTCAGCTTTCTTAAGGTCTTTAATGATGGGAATACAAGCTTTCCTTTTTGCTATTGTCACAGATGTATAGTCATTATCAAATCTAATAACTCTTCCATTTTCTTGAATGGAGTTCTTCGTCCAGGCAGTTTTTAAAATCAGATCTTTATCCTGTGTTGACCAAAACTTAACTATGATGGATCTTGCTGAAGTTGGATTTTTTGATACAGAAGGATTTGACAAAGACCTATGAGCCCTTTCAATTCCGTAAGAAAGTGACTCCGGGAGGTTTAACACTTTAGGCAACCAATTATTCAGGAAAAAATTACTTCCCTCTGTCTTTTCAGGAACTCCATAAATTCTAATGCTGTTCCTCCTTGACCTTGACTCCAAATCTTCCACTTTCTCAGTTAATAAGTTGTTTTGCTTCAATAAGAAATTTATTTGACTGTCATTCTCTATCTGTCTTCCATCTATGTCATTTAGAGTTTCTTCTATGTTGGTTATTTGATCTGAGTGCTTTGAAATAATTTCCTTTAAATCTTGAATTTGCTTTTTACTCTCTTTTTTCATATTTTCCATAATGTTTTCTAGATTGTCCATTTTAGTAGAAAGGTCCTGTATACTTGTAATTATGGTCTGCAGTTCTTTTTTCATAGAGCTGTCTTGAGCTGATTACTTTGAATGACTTATATTTCAAGTATCTGTATACAGCTGCTAATATTCTGACAGGAATTTTGTGAGAAAAATCACTGAAAATTGTTACTTTTTCTTCCTCAGGTAATCCACAGCAATGAAAAAATATTTGTAGGTAGTTTTTCCCAATGTATTTAAAAAAATTCCAAATAAATCCTGTCAGAAATAAAACTTATAGACAGAGCAACAAAAAACTGCTGCACTCACTCTGACATCTTGGCCATGCCCCCCATTATATTATTTCTTGATGTCACAGGATAAGGCTTACTATAAGGGTGAGATAAATCATATTTCAACAAATGGCCTCAACAGTGTTTAATAAAGTAGTTGTCTGGGCTAAAATGGACAGACAGTACTGGAAAAGCCCTCTCTGGCTATATATCTTATAAGATCATAGGATCATAGGAGATTACTAGGCTATTGACCCAGGGGTCATTTTAAGCCTAGTTGTTTCATCCCAATGTCATACCATAGAAATGTTAGTCAATACCCAAGATTGCATATAGTGATGGCTGCCCATGTCCAGGAGGGTTGTGGGTACTATCTCCAGTAGAAATTTATAGTTCCTCATCCACTCATCCAGGTTCCTCTTGAACAGTGTCATAGAGGTACTCTGTTTCACAAGAATCGGTAGCATGCTTCAAAGATATGGCAGTTACTGGGAGATAAATCTGTCCCTCCATCATGTCCTATTTAAGTTGCAGGGCATACTTGGTTCCCTGGAATAGGTAGCCCTAGTCCTGTTTGATTTACAGATATGCAACAAGTTCATTAGGTTTGGGTCTTGGAATGCTCTGTAGGCCAGGCATTAGTATCCCCTAAGAAGTCTATATGATACGGAGTATAGCAACAGGGACTTTGGTCAATCTGTGTAGGGCCCATACTAGAGCCCCTTCATCTTCTTTGTTAGAAACTTTTGAGGTCTCTCAAACTGCTGCAGGTGCTTAGTAAAGTACATGCCAAATGGGGTGTTATACTCAATTATGGGCCAGATATGTGCCAATTATAGGGGGGTTATAACTTCTTTTGCTCTTGAGGTGATGCCCTTATTAACCAAGTGTGGTACATATAAAGCTGTCTTTACTAAAGTAGAGAAATGGTGGTAGAAGTTAACATTGCAGTCAACTTGTGATCCATGGTCCCTTACCACTTCATGGGTACTTAGGCTATTATTGATTTGATAGTGTGAAGGGACATTGTTTGTGCTGAAGGGAATGATGATGTATTTATTTGCAGTCAGTTTGAGACCATGATTAATACACCAGTTGTTGATCTGTGTGAGATCCTACTGGAGTATATTTACATAATTTGGGGATTCAATGATTGCACCTAGTTTGGAGTCATCTGCAAACTTGTTCAGCCATAACCCCTTAGTTTTGACTTGAACTTCTGAGAAGTATATACCAAATAGTAGGGGGGCCCAGCAGTGACCCCTGTAACACCCCACTGATAACAGGTCTGCTGATTGATGTAGAGTTATACACTTTGATAGTGTGTATCTGGTTTGTGAGACAGTTGCAACCCATCTTACAACAAAGGGGTTTACATTTAGTTTGCTAAGTTTATCGGTAATGCCTGAATGTGGGATTATGCTGAAAGCCGTTGCCAAGTCGAGGTGCAATGTGTGCACAGATTTGCCCTCGTCAATGGCCTCAGTCACACTTTCAAAGAAATACACCAGATTTAACAGGCAGGATCTACGCTTCACGAACCCAAATTGGGCAGGATCAAGGGTTTGGAGGTCCCCTATGTCTTTATTTATAAGGTCCATAATGATATGTTCCATGGTCTTACAGATGAGACTGGTCAGGCTTATGGGTCTGTAATTCTCCGAGTCTGTTGCTAGGCCACCTTCTTGGAAGAGAATAACTGTTGCTGTTCCCTATTCTGCAGGAACAAAACCTGTGGTTAGGCTATGATTGAAAAGGGTACTTAGTGGTGATGCTAGTTCATGCTTTAGCTTGTTTAGAAGACAGCCTGTGATGTCACCTTATCCCATAGAGGCTGTGTTTTTTGCCTTGGACAAGGCTTTGAGGACCTGCTCTACAGTTTTGTAGGGTGGGGAGGAGTTTGAGGGAATGTTTGTTTTAAGTTAGGAGGGAATAAGGGAGTGAAATTTTCATCAAACCTATCCGCTAGCAGGTTTGCTATCTCTGTGGGGTCAGTGTATGTGATATTGTTGGCTACTAGTTTGGCACATGCTTGGTTCCTACCCTTTAGGTTATTTACGTAGCTGTAAAAGGCCTTATGGTTATCCTTAGCTGTACTTGCTAAGTTTCTCTTAAAGGACTTCATGGAGGATTTGACAAGTTGTCTTATTTGCTTGTTATGGCTATAGAGGGTGCTTTTCCATTGTTGGAGGCCTTGCATTTGTTTTCTTGAACAGCAACTTTTTACATTTATTGTAAAGTTTGTTGATGTTGGATTTCCACCATGGTAGCTTGTTTTTACTTGGGGTTCTAGCTTTGATTCTTTCTGGTACAGTCAAGTCTATATACTTATGCTAGGGATTGTACAGTGCTTTAATGGAAGCATTAGTGTAGTTACCACGTTCAGCCTGGGGTGGGGCTTGGAATGCATTTGTACCTTTACCTAGGAGGATACAATTTGCCTTGGTGAAGTTTTTTACTCTGATTTCACCCTTTGTGAGTTCTGGTGTTAGTGCCAGCGCAAAGGTGACTGATTTGTGTTAATTTTTAACTAATAAGGGTCCAACAACTGTGGCAGTGCATCTGTTTGACATGTTGGTGAGTACCAGATCCAGAATGTTTGTCCCCCATATTGGGGTATGAACAATTTGTTCCAGGGTATTTGAATTAACAAAGTCAAGGACCTTTTGCACTAGCGAGTTAGGGCTAGCATAGTTTTCCCAGTTGATGGTAGGATAATTAAAATCCCCCTTAACCACTGCATTCAGTAAAATTTGGATTGTCTTCAGTTTGGTCAAGTAGACTTCATGAGCATTGGGACCCATGGAGGGGGATCTATAACTGGCTATGAATGGACATCTTACCCACCTTAACCTGGACCTTTAGTAACTCCATGGAGTTGTCCAGCCTAACTAGATGGGAAGTGAATTTATCTCTAATATAGACTGAAACACCACCTCTTTTGGTTTTCACAAGTTCATTTTGCAGTCTAAAGGTGTGGAAGGCATTATAGCCTTGCAAGGCCGATGTACTCTCTGAAACCTTGAACAAGGTTTCTGTGACTAGACAGTCATCTACATCTTCTAGTGATAGAAGTACTTCAGGAGTGCTGGTTTTGGTTTAAGCTTCTAGAATTTAGTAGCATTTCCCTTATTTTGTTCTGATTGGTTAATTTCACATCAGTTGTGCTGTTTTCGAGACCTTGCTTAAAAAAGGCACTATGGGGGATTCAAGAGCCTTTGCCAGCACCGAAAGCCTAGGGGTGCCAGGTACAGACCTTCTCAGGCTAAACATTGAGGTTTGTTGACCATGGTTTCCCAGGCTGATAGGAACTGGATCCCCTTTATATGACACCAAAATCAATCATTTTTTGTTTATACTGTGGCATAATTCTAGGTGAGGGTAGTATGCTGCTCAAGGCTAGGGTCATACCTGCCTGGGTCACATGATCAGAGAGCTTAACCATGTCTCTCTTCATATATTCCAGTGAGGTACATCTCACATTCACAACAACATGAACTATGACAGAGTCATAATGGTACTTGTTGCTGAGAGATCTGAGTGGATATGTGATATGACGAATCCTGGCATTGGACAGGCAGCTGACTGTGACTTTCTTCTTGTCCAACGTGGTGAGTGAGACATCTGAGTTTCTCATTACTGAGTCTCCAATGACAAAAAAATTTGGTTTTAGAGTGTTACGCCTTACTGGCTTGATGGGTGAGACACTGGTGTTGCTATGTGTTATGGGTGCTGTGGGGACTGTGTTAGTTGTAGCAGTCTTGTATTTTGGAGGTCTCCGGTGTTTCAGTAAGTTTCTTGAGAGAACCTCTGTGCATGTAGATTTATGTGTTGAATGCATACTATGTATATGAGTAGTGATATGTGTATGAGTATTGGTATTGCATGCATATGTAGTGGTGGATGAGTTGACAACCTTCTCTGTGTTACTATTTTGAGTGAGAGAGAGCATGGATTCTAGATTCTTGGTGTAAATACATTTCTCACACTCTTTACTAGAGTGTGCTATTAGCAGAGGGTTGTCTGTTTACATCAGGCACTTGCTACACTGCCTCAAGAGACCTAAGTCAACAAGATTGGTAGGAGAAACAAGGGTAGTCCAAATGTCCATAATGCTAGGTTGAAGACTGTTGTCACTAGTGGTAGCTTTTCAGAATCAACACAGAAGAGCTCAGTGGATGGTTATTTCTGCCTGGGTTTTAGGGAAAATTTGTTGATTTTAACTCTCCAGCTTGGTGCACAACTGTGCAGTAGCACACGGTGCTGCATGGCACTCAGATAAGCAGAAACAAAATGAAGAAAAGATTCAAATAAACCAAGGAGAATGCTTATTCCAAGCCCTAGACTGGCCTCCCTTTACCAGACAAGTCCAGATCAGCACAATTCTCTCACAAAGTACAGATAGGCCCCTTCCAATCCAAGATGCCCTGGAAAACATGCTCAGAACAAACAAACCACTACAAACAGTTCTAGAAGCAGCAAGCCTGTATCTGGACTATGCTACAGCTACTAGCTACCCTAGTTGCAGCAGGAAACACTAGAGAATGTTTAAAACAGCAGAAAAATAGCAATAAGACATTAAAAACATTTAAGACAACAGAAAATCAGCAAGGAGGCTCTTAAGAATGCTTTAAACAGTTAACAGATCAGTTATTTAAAAACTGTTTGATCAGAAAACCAGAACAAGCAGAGCAGATAGCTTAAAAAACAGTGAACAATACCAGTAAATACTTAACAAATAGTGAAACTAATAAAAGTTTTGTAAACAGTGAAAACAGCAATATAATTTGATTTAGCAGGGAATTGAAATACAACAGTGTAGCTTGGTACACAGTAAATAAATGCAGTATAAAAGTAGGCGGCAGGCAATAAAAAATGCAGTAAATAGTATAACTAAGCAAAAAAAAAAAAAAAAAAACACAGGCAACTTATGCTTCTTTGGAAGCTCCGAAGCCACTAGTTGTCTTATGTCTCAGCTGAGAAATGTGGCTGGTAGCTCACATCAATTTAGCTTGCTACAAACATTAGATCTGTGGGTGACAGCATTCTTACTTACATGCAGATTCACACACACACACACACACACACACACACACACACACACACACACACACACACACACACACACACACACACACACACACACACACACACACACACACACACACACACACACCCTGATATAGCTGTGTCTATGGATTAATTTCTGGATTTGAACTGCTTATGTAACTAAGATGGCTGTTACATGAATCACAAGTGCTGTGAAGTCTGATTACAACTGTGAAATACTGCACAAGATAGCACACATTTGAAAGGATGGCATCACCATTGTTTGGGAAGGGAGATGTTTGTGCTAAAAGCAACTGAAGGTGCTGGGAGAGCCTTCTCCCACTGTAAAGCTACAGCTTAGATCTGAGGGTGAAGCCATTTCTCTGTAGCAGAACAGACACACAAAATTATACTTGTCAGCCATTTCAGGATTTAAACTACCTACCTATTTACACAATCTAAAGTACATAGTATCAATTGCAAGTGCCATTAGAGAAGCCTTATTACAAGACTGTGATAATGCACAGTTAAAAGGATGACCTCATCAGTGTGCTACAAAGAAGAAGTTGGGCTAATACTGGAAGTTGATGGGAAAGCCTTCTCCCAGTGTAAATGTCTCTGCTGAGTGGAACTGTACACATCACATCTGTTATTGAAGCCATTTCTACCTAACACTACATGCACAGAAACACTGATACTACTTTCTCACTACTGGATTCAAGCCACCTACCTATCTGGTTACACCATCTAGAATACTCAATATCAACCACAAGCACCGTAAGTGAAGTCTTAATTTAAGTGTGAGAGAGAGAGAGAGAGCACATTTGAAAGTATGACCACATCAGTGTGTTGCAAAGATGTCTGGTCTAAAAGGTGAAGAAATTGATGGGGGGGGGACCTCCCAGTTTAAATGTTTTGCCTGAGTGGAAGTATCCACATCAGATGTGTGGGTCAAGCCCATCCTACCTAGCACTACACACACACACACACACACACACACACACACACACACACACACACACACACACACACACACACACACACACACACACACACTAATGCCATTCCATCACTGCTGTATTTGAACACCTACAGTACCTATCTAACTTCACAATCCAGAGTACATTGTATCAACCACAAAAGAAGTCTGGCTTTAAGTGTGAGATACTGCACATTTGTAAGGATTACCACATCAGTGTGTTGTAGAGAAGATAGTGTGCATCACAGTTTTGAGTGAAAAGGAATGTGTATTGACAAGCAGAAAAACATGAATGTTTTGGATCACAAGTAATTACGTACTTCTCAGATAAGTTATACATCCTTTCATTCATGCATATTGGGGTAGTGTGAGCGAGATGCAGCTGTTTCATTTTATGTTAAACTGATGATAAACACAGTGATGAAACAGTGGATCAACAACCAAGCATTCCTGACTCTTCAGCTCTAGATGACTGGATGCAAATCCTTATCTGGTGTGTCATTGTTAATATTTCCTCATGCTTGGACAATGTGCAATGTAAATAAGAAACATACAGGTCAAACATATGAAAGTACACTACTTAATACTATGTAGCAAGTATGTGTGCAAAGGTCCCGCACCATTGTACATCATTCTACGTCTAATGTATTGGAGTGGAAACATAATTTAAATAATGTTGTGTTTAGACAGCAACAAGTTGAAATCATCATATCTTGACTATGAAAAGTCATTAAAACATGCACAATAAATATAAGCCACTGACATTATTTTTTTATTTGGTCCAAACTGCTTCCTGAAGTGTACTACTAACAGGCTCATTTGCGTGGCTGATGGCAAACTATTAGTGCATGGGTAATTATTTTCTGAGGTTTTGAGCTTGGAACAGGAATTAACAGTGGGCTGTGGTATTCCATGCCAGCCTTAGTGCAAATAAGGAGTACAGACATAGAAACAGTTCTAATTCTGATCCATTTCAGAACATATGTGTGTAATTTTAATGTTTTCTGTGTCATGAGTTACACATTGATCATAATAATTGCAGTAAAGTACTCATTATACAGATAATACAGGTGCATACTTAGACTGTGCTCATATTTCATGACTGTTCCTCCTTATGCAGTTGTATTTGTTGCATGCCATCTGAAAGTACAACAGTTATTACAATATAACATGTGTGTGCGCCATACTTAAAAGACTTCAGAAAATGCATAGCAATGCAAAATGATTAATGCTATCACCTTATGTGTGTATAGCAGCAATACTTTTAAAATGGGCCTAGTGTATTATAATTGTTACCCCATAGCCCCATAGGTCCCTGATTGATCAAATGTTTTTTTTACTGAGACAGTATGAGCAGGTTTGGACTGATTATGAGCCATATACGGGAGCAAGTATGTTACTGCTGGTGGAATCACAGAAGTATGCATGAATCCATAGGACAGAATTTAATGAGCAATATTTTAGACCTGATGCTGGATTCAAACACTTGCCAGTCTGCATTGATAATCTACAGACATGATCAACAGCTGATCATACCACAAGAAAGGGAAATGTCAGATGCCAAAACACACACATTTGAAGGAACTATGGGAACACTATGAAGCAAGGAAGCTTCTTTACATCATACTTCATAACACTAGTTAAAATTGACACATCCCATATGGTGTACATTCTGTTCAACATATGATAATAACTGTCTCCTCAAAGTGCTATCAGTTTGTCTGTCTTGGGCAATAATATTGTGTCTTCTTGTTGGTTTATTAACTATCTGGACCAGGAAGTTTTATTTATTAAGTCCAGGAATCTCTAGGCATACCTGTCATTGGAGTTATAAGTGGTTCAGTTTATTGAGAGATAGCTGAAATTTCATATTATAAAGGCATTTTAGTAACTGGTACTTTCTCAGTGAGGCTCATCAGCCAGTGTGTCCCCTCGTTCTAGAACTGGCTCCCCTTGCATTTCAAGCAGTACAGTTCCCCTTCTGCCTTAAAACACTGCTTAGACAATTGGATGGGTACGCTAAGATATACTTTGTAACTTACAGGCCTTGCCTCTTTGAAAAAGGATGGTAGACCCGGAGGTTGTTAATTGGCAAGACACACATGGCCTCTGATCTAATAGCCTTATATTTCCTATGATTCTTATGATGCATCAAGGATTCTTGTTTGGTCATCAGGGGGCATACAAGGTGCCTTTTACCAGGCAATAAGGTGATAGTTTGTCTTATACAGGGAAAGTTGGACTTGTTTTCACTGCAAGGGGGAAGTTGTTCCACAAACATGAAAGGTATTCTTTAAAGGTACCGTCATACTTTTTTTCACTCTTGACTTCTCAAATGGAAATATAAGAGACATTGAAGCTGATATTTCAACCATTCACAAAATAAAAGCTGAATTACTGATTTACAAATGCAGTTGCAATGACTATAAACTTATAGCACTAGTAAAGAGATATGCAACTCTGTATATTGCTGAGAATATTTAAGCAACTGATAATGAACATTCTAGGTAACAATTAAATTCAAAACTACATGAAGATAACTAAAAAGTTCAACAACACAACACAGCTCACCTTAACACAAAATAGGATAAAATAAAACATCCAGCCATCAATTTTTCAGTGATCTCCTTATTAAAATAATACTGACTGTCATATCAAGTTCAAAATAAGCAAAATGCTTTATCAGTTCTTCATTTAAAACTAAATGCCAAGAAATGCATAATTGCATCCTTTGGGAAGACATCCATCCCTGGTAACTATCATAATGACAATACACCCCTTAGAGCTGACCCAGTAGTCATGGACTTAGGGACACACATAGATAGCAATCTAGCCTTTGATCATTCCATTTCTACAGTGGTGAGGAAATCATTCTGTGTTGCACAACTTATAAATAAAGGTACAGTATGTCTTTTAAGTCCAAGGAAGTCATTGTTCCACTGCATTTGGCATTCATCAGACCTATCATTGAGTACAGTGCCCCCTTTGGTATGTACCTCAACAGGCATATTCAACAACTGCAAAGTCCACAAAGGTTCCTCACTAAAAGAATACAGGGAGTAAGTAATAGGACCTTTGCAGACTGCCTCAAGACCCTATCCCTGTATTCTGTCTCCTACAAGCTTTTGAGGGGAGATCTATGCCTGACATACAGGGCATTGTCAGACTCCACTCTGATGGACCTCCTGCATATTCTCAAAACAAACAGCACCATAATTACCCATTCTAAAGACTTAAACCTTCCCTGTGATATAAATAGGACATGTTGGAGAGACAGGTATGTATCCCAGAGACTACGCTGTCTATGAAACAGGCTCCTCATCCATATGAAGCAGAGTTCCTCCCTAACCCAGTTCAAGTGCAGCTTGGATGATTGTATGGAAACCAGAAATTCATCCCTGGTTGGCACCTATGTCTATAATGGACACAGGTAACCTGTTCATCTCACAGGCCCATGCTTACACTTATCAAGGGTATTAGAACTTGTCAGAGATTTGGGATGCATGGCTGGACTTAAAAATGCCCTTGTGGTCATTAGCATAGTAAACACCTATGAACCTATGAATCAAGTGCTACAGTTTAAAGAAATGTTACGATATTAAAAAAACAAGATCTCCATAGAACAAACCATAATGTTCCATACCTAACAAAAGTAGACAAACTGAGTAATTTTGTGTAAACTCCATTACAACTGCACATAATATTACACAGAATACTGGTTGGGTTTATGTGTCTAATGCTACTTCTTCTCATGTGACTTCCCATTTTCAAACTGGGGCTACTACAGCCTGTTGCTACAGATCAGGGCTATGCCCATGAGCTAATGTTTTTTTAACCCAGCTGATAGGGGGGTGTTTGTATTCCTTGACAGACTCCATACATGAAACAAGGAGGTATGTCATCTGGTCCCATGAAACCTGAATTTTTAATTTAATTTGTGGCAGCAGAGAGCATGTGTGCGTTTACATATGGAAAGGATGACCTACCTCTACACTACCGTGACAAATGTATTTGCATATTGTGAAGTTAGGACAGCTTTCTTCTGTAAGTGCATCCACTTTGTCTTGCTACTAAGTGATCACTCAATTGTTTGCTGATAATATGTCACAGTCAAGACTTCCTTTCAGATTGTTAGTTGCCATTAAATAATGCTATTTCTTTCATCTTGTGGCATCGCTCTGATATTTATATTGTATTTATAACTACGGCAATGTTTGACAGGTTACAGTACCTATTTGTATACCTTATTAGCTGTGTGATTCTATAAATATTTATATGGATTTTATCTGTAGATCTGTGTTATACCAGTATACGCACGCAAATGCAGAAGATAGCGATCTCATACAATTTGCTGCTGGTACTCTTCTCAGGGTTGGGGTCACAGAGGACAAATGTTCCGCCTGTGTTCATAAGTATATAATTTACTGAATCTTTGTTTCCATTAACAACTCTAGGAAAGATGATTTGCTATGACTAAATTTGATTTTATCTAAACGTAAAGAAGATGCTGTCATGATCTGTGTAAATTACAGATGGTGAAGCCATCGGTGGGAAATATATTCACTAATCACATCATATCCTGTAACATATCTAAGAGGGAGGACCTTTTCAGATTGTTCACTTCAAGATGAACAATGACCATGTCAGAATTAAGCATATTAAACATTATCATTTTTAACTTAATAAACATGTTCCTAATTTTGAGGCCTGACAGGGATGAAACTGTCAAACTCTATTCAATGCCTTCTTTGCACACAGAGAAGTCAGTTATCACTGAGATTTTTTGTCGCACTGTCTGCTGTATGTTTCTGTTATTATGGATTCCTCCTCTATCATCTTGTCATTCTGTATGCATGATTTATTGTGATCACAGGGATGTCTGATTAAGATGTTGCTTGTAGGATATTCTGATTTTGCTGAAATTATGGCTTCCTACTTCCTAATCTTCAGAACCTCTACATATCTGCAGATGTATTAGTTGGTGTGTGGGTGTGTGTGTGTGTGTGTGTGTGTGTGTGTGTGTGTGTGTGTGTGTGTGTGTGTGTGTGTGTGTGTGTGTGTGTGTGTATGCATACCAGGCCTCTCAAATTCTTAATGCAAGTAATCTGTACAAAGTCTAGGAATATATTTTAAATATTGCTCTTGTAAGCTCAGAAAGTTTCTGCAATAACAGTATTTGTGTTAGCATGCATTTTATAAAGGATATAAAGGTTGAATCTCAAATGTATGCCATTATTTATTGGCTTCAATCCTCAGTGATTTGCCAAAAAAAAAAAAACATAAATTTTATAAGGAAGAGACCAAATATGTAAAGCAAAAATCTGGACATTCTACAAAAATCTGGACAGTTGAGAGGTAAGACGAATATGGTGAAATGGTGAGACAGCATTTGGTAGTTTATTTTCAGTATTCTATACTCAATTTCTCACAGACATTTAAAATCTTGTAAATAAGGAATGTGCCTTTTCTGACAACAAGGCAGTTCTTATTGCAGGCTTGGGATAACAATAATCTCTAAAATCTTTGAAAGTTAGATCATGTAATGTTTGTCATACCTAATCCAAACTTAGTTCATAAAAATTAGAGAAATGTGTACTGCTTTTTAAAACCTATGTTTATTATATCAACTGCACACTAAACTGTTTTAGGTTTGGTCATAATTTTCTTTTTACACTTGGGTGTCATCAAGTTTATCTATTTACAGTTACTCTGTAAGGCAATATCAGGTATTAGTACTGAAGTGGGATGTTAAAAATAAGCAGAAAATAGGTTCAGAATGTACGTACGGAGTACATCTAGTAGGTATGACGATGTGAATGTAGGTAAATGAAGTTTGGTTTAAGAGGGTGATTTTCAGGAATATGGCTTTGCTGTGATCATTAGCAGAATAGGAGAACATCGGATTTTCAGTTAAATTAATAAAGGAAGAAATAACAAAGAACTAATTTGTTTAAGAATAAAATGGGGAAAATGGCAGGTACCAGAAATCAGACATGCACACAGAGCAGCCTGTTCTGACAGTTCTCTCACAAAACATTGCAAGTTAGGTAACAAGAAAAATTGGTTCACCCACAAAGTGACATGAAAAGTTAACCTTTTAATAAGAAATGAATGTAATATAACCAGTTTTCTTGCATCTTCCCCTTCTCTTAGTATATTTGTATCTAGATATTTTCCCTAACCATACAATAAATGGTTGAATTTCGATCTTTACTTTCTATATAGACTATCCCCATTCCACTATCCCTTATGAGACCAAATGAACATAAAAATTCTCATACTCTACTTGACGATGTAGTAACTTCTAGTGTATATATATATATATATATATATATATATATATATATATATATATATATATATATATATGTGTGTATAATTTTCTTGAAACAAGATTGGTGTCTGTTTTCTTTAGATATGTATTTGTATTGTTTATTTGTGTTTTTGAGTTATTGTAGTGTTGTTATTATTTGGAAAAAAAAATTGAAATAAAGAGATTTTGGGGAAAAAAAAAGAAAAATTAGTTCAAGTTTCAACTCCTTCAGCATTTCACAAATAAATATTCTACCTAGGCCTCACAAAAAGAGACAGAAGGTTTGATTTCTGCACTAAGAATTATAAACCTGTGAGAAAAAAAAAAACTCTTTTACAAAACAACACTGCAATAAAACAACAATATAACAAAATGAAAACAATGTAAACCTTGCTGTGATATACCATGTTCTATAATGCTACTCACCGGTGTCTTCAGTTTCATATCATAATCTAAAATACAGGCCTTCCCTGCTTTCAGAGTCATTTTCTGTTGTACAATGCCGAGTTTCTCCCCACAAATCTTTCTGTGTGTTCATGATGTTCCGTTTGTCTCTCTAGCTGACGTTTTATGCAGATCAGTTTTCCCCATAGAAATATTGTGACTCTCAAGGCCAAGTCCTAAAACACTGAAAAAGATACAGGAGAAGAGTAAATATTGAAAATCACTCTTCTTCTTTAAATTTATTTTTACATTGGGCAAGCCCCCCCCTACACTTCTGATGATGGATAGGGGTAAGCCCCCAGAAAATAGAATTAGATTGAAGACTCAAATGTTCAAATGCCAAAGTCTCTATCACAAAAGATCGATCCTTTAAACACCAAACAATAACAACAACAGAAACAAAGAAAATTATGTTTTATGCTGGGGCAAGCCCCCTGCGACCCCCCCCCCCCCACATGGAAGACTACATCCTCAATACTCCATGCAACTTATTTATACCAACTTTGAGACTGTACCACAGCAGGGAAATGGCAAATTCCCACTTTCCAGTGTAGCAGGTTGGCCACAAACAGATTCTGGCATTTTTGGCATTCCGATATTTTAATCTCATATGCTGGCAAAAACACACATTCAACATTCTGAATGTTCAGTGAAATGAATGACTTGCAGCCCTTCACACATTCTCCAGACTTGTATATACCATCTCTGAGACTGTCTTACCTCAGATAAAAGGGAATATTCTGAGAAATGACAGTCTTGGACTTAATATAAGTAAGTCCAGATTGTTTTGGTCTTTCAGCTTCAACATTCCAAGATGCAGCATTGTAAGTCCTGCCATTCACATGGTTACCACAGACCAGCCTTCTTCAGCAGCTGTTATTTTTGTTGGTTATATGTTTTGTTCAGAAGAAAACACATCAAGGTAAGGTTTAAAAAAATGTAAATGCAGCTTTCACGTATCTTTTGTATTCTATTTAGGTTTAGGGGAAGTCCTTTTTGGTATCTTTTATCTCTAATGCCCGCTCACTTTCAACCCTTGTTGCTGCCTCAAAGGATAATGAGTGAATCTGTCATTCACAAGAGGGTTGACACATTCAAGTGATGTTTCGCCATGGAGAAAAGACGTGAGTAGGTTTATGATCCCATGCAGAGCTACATACAGAACAAAGATGGAGGACTGCAAGAACCTGGAAATTATTTATTTTATAAAAAAATGTATTGTATGCCTTACTAGTCTGTGATTGATAAAGGGTTGAATTACTTGTTTCAAGGAAGGTATATCTTAAACTTCATTGCTTGATAACTGCAATAATTGATTTTTGTGCTTTGCCTAGCATAGATCTGACACAAAACTTGATATACAAATAAATGGTAATGACAGTGTTATTCGTGAGATTATTTCTACTGTATGATTATACAAGTGGCCTGCACAAGTTCTTATGAGTTTTCATTGGTTTTGAACCCAGGCTTAGTAAGGTTTGAATGGTAAAAATGTGTAGACATACTTTGATATATGTTTTCCTAAGCTTTCTTATATCAAAAAGAATGCCAAAGAACTTAATAAGTTTAACTTTGTATAGGGAATCTATGAATCATGTTGCTATGTCTATATTTAAGTTAGCAAATTATGACTGAATGACATTGATTTTAGAACTTCTCGGCCTTGCAAGGGAATGGTGAGTATATTTTTTCATATCTGAATTGGCATAAATTGACAAGAAATGAGTTTAGTTATGCATATAAAAGTCTTGTGTGTATGTGTGTGTGTGTGTGTGTGTGTGTGTGTGTGTGTGTGTGTGTGTGTGTGTGTGTGTGTGTGTGTGTGTAAATATACAAGTGTTGTCATCTACTTTTATCAAGCAGTAGTAAGTACAAATGTGCATGGATCTCTTAAGATTTTTAATGAGTTACTGCAATGGTTGTGACTCAGTGCCCCTGACCTACATTTTACCGAAACACATTAATGGCTTTTATTCACTCTCAAGATGCTCTTATATGGACATCCTGTTATGGCTCTTATAAGGTTGAAAATGGAGAAGATTAGATAGTATGAAATAGCAGAAAGAGCAAGTAAAACAACAAAAGGAACACGTTATGATGGCTATGTTGGATGATGGTGGAGAGGATGGGTACTTGTTTTTGTTGGGAGTAGATTCCTATTTTTCCAATTTTCTTATAAGGGACATTAGAGAAGTAATAAGGCAGACCGTATTTTTTAAAAGCAAACATAAAAGACAGAGAGAAACAGTACAGTAGGCTGACACTAGGCAGGGAAGACAACACATACGACTATCCATTGCACCCTGCATGGGTACAGGTTGAATGCCGAAGTGCATGACCATACATGGATTAGTTTTGCATGCACCAGCTTTACAACATTAATGTGAAAATCACACAGCATCTAGGACCATGAATGAGCATTTCATAGCTCACTTACTTGTGTACAAAATCATTTAAACTGATGAACACACTATATGTGCTTTGATGCAATATATAGAGCTAAGCTTGGCAATGTTTAATTTGCATAATAACGTCATAAATCTGACCAAACGTTTACCAGTCTTTTGCACTTTACATTTATGAAAGTTGTTGGGCCTTATATTTATGGTTAGGTCAAGGGAAAGTATGAATTAAGTAGAAATGTGGGTAAAAGGCAGAGAGCTTCAAATTGTTTAAGAAAATGCAGTTATCAGTGGTTGACAGTGTATCATGTTCAGGATTAGCCTCTGGCTTATTGGGAAGGCAGGAAATATTACAGTGGTACTGTACATCTACCTGCAATCATTGGAAATGCGTAACGTGCTTTATTCAGTGCAGTCTTCATTGCTTTACATGTGCAGAGTTGGGTAATGCAAACAATGTCATCTAGCAATGAAACTGCTTAGGACCACAAAGCATGCAAACTTCATTTAATAAGAAACAAAATACATAAGAAATTAATTAAGAATCACTTTCCTGCATCCTTCCAGCAAAGCATTATAGGCATACATTTCATAATACATAGTCTCCCACATATTATAGGAGATTAATTTGAAGAGACACACAGCACTGCAAAGGAAGACAAACAAAGAAATCATAAATAATGCTTAACTGTGCTTCTGCTATTGTTCGATTACTGAATGAACTACATGGCTCAAAACTGATTGCATTCTCATAGGCTAGGGAGGTGTAATTAGTTTCAAACATGTATCCTCAGGTTAAAAAATGTTGCAGCAGCAGGGAGCAGGACACTGGGGAGACACAGATTCAGTCATGAGGAAATCACATTCTTATGGATTCACAGAAAACACATGGAAAACATCTTTTTTGGAAAATGCGGGCCAAAATAGGCAGTGAGAACTAAAGTTTAGAATCTAATAGTGACTGACATTAATGCTGTAGAGGTAAGAAACCACAAACTGGCACAGTGTAGGAAAACAGCAATGACAGAGTGGGATGGGCCAGGACAAAAGGTAAGCAGAATGCATTTGCTTGTAGCTGCACTGCATGATAACTACTGTCTATAAGGCAAGATGACTGATGCAGTGAGTATACTGCAGAAATCATCTGAGGTAGTGTTGATGCCAGTATTTTCAGATATCTGCAACTCCAGATGCAGGAACTGCAGAAGTTTAGTGTTTGTCTGGCATTGCTAATTTAAAGGTAGCTGTAGATGTCATGGTATCTGTGTACATGTAACTCTTAAACGCCTCCTAACCAAGTATGTCATCAACATCAGGTATAGCACAAATTCTGCAGACACTCCATAGTAAGTGTGGGCATCATATCTTTAAGGAAAACAAATATATGTAACTGTCACAAGTCACATTAACCACATCTTTGCATATTTTTTCACAGGATCAGTACCAGAAACAATCACATGCCATTTTGCACCACAGCAGGCTGTTGACGATAATGCCATAACTTTCATTCTCATGACGTAGTCTCAGAACAGTGGCACACAGTCAGAAAGGGTACTAGCAGGAGTCAATACTTCATGGCAGGTTTATAGCACTGAAGGCAATGACACAGGTTCACACACAAAGCATAATGGGAAAATAACAGTACAATATTTTATTTATTTTATTCATTTGTTTACCGGGAAAGTCCGACTGGGATAAGACCTATTTTCAGCGGAGGCCTAGGGAGAAAAACTCCACATACAGAGATTATATAAAACTTATACGAGAAATTATACAAAAAATATACAGACATACAGTACACCAGAAATTACATTCTATACTATTATAACTGACATTTGTATTATACAATCATCTGATATAATTCCTTATTACAGTGTAGACGCTGTAGTTTCTCAAAGTAATCTGTGGAAGGGTTTGTAGGGGGGAAATTGGATAGAAAAAGATGAGGATAGAGATTATGTAGACATAAGAGAGAGCATAGATTATGAGGTGGTCAGGGAAGAAGAAAAATTATGACCAGAAACTATTATAACTAGTTAGCCAGAAGTAGTGCAGGAGCAAAACCAGGTGGCATTAAGATAATGTTTAAGAATCGTTTTGAATTGGTTGGTATTTGTGTGGTATAAATCCTAAATAAAGGCTATTCAGGGTAAATCCTGAATAAAGCATCTGTCTTTCACTGCTCATTTTTCCCCCATACTTGGTGGTATTTTGGTCTCCCTAAGAGGTTGGCAGCATTTTGCATTTGATTATTGGTCTTTTACTCCATCTGCTGTCCTTTTGCAGTTTTAATCTTTTACAGTTCAGCCAGCCTCTTCCAGCATAGCTAGCACATGTACCACTGGTAACTGTACAAAAGATGAAGGCTAATACTATTAATACTATAAGAACAATACATTTGTTATGATATGCAGAACAATATCTGATGTACAGCATAATTTGACCATGCACCTCTCACAATTCATCTATCAATTATTATATGTCTATTGTTTCACTGTCTTCTAGTGAATGCCAAGGCCCATTATTGTGAACTAGATGTCCCCTCTTTGTCTGAGCAGCTGTCTACTATGCATAAGCCTGCTGAAGGGTTGTCATGCTAATGCCATCGGCTGGCCAACATTACTATCATCACTGGTGGGACAAGCGATAGAAGGAGCTGCACTGCCACTATCAGTGACTATCCATGGCAGATGCACACAAGACTGATGAATGACCACGTTATGCAGAATGCATCAGGCCATAACAATTCTGCATGCAATAACAGGCTCATATTGAAGGGCCTTCACCAGTTCATGCAGGGAATAAAAATGGACTTAGGGCAGGCCACTTGCTTAATTACTATCCATGTCTGCAACAGAGAGGTGATAAAGCATCCCTCAGTAGTTCCTGAGGGTTACTGAGTTGTGTCATTAGCAAAAGTTCCAATGGGAAGTCTTCATCACCTGGAAAACCAAACAGGGGGTGAACCCATAACAAAACGGGTGATTAGTCATTAATACTATGCCATTATATAGATACAAAATTAAGTATGAATAACTGTGGATAGAAACATGAGAGTAGTTTGCAGTTATGAGCTATATGACCATTTGGAAGCTTATTATGCAGGAAGAGAAGGTACAGTGAGCTTGTGAGAGGAATGTCAGAAACATGAGCACTACCAGGATACTGTGCTGGCATGTTGGTGATGCACCACTATGCATCACACACTACCTGGTAGTTGATCGAATGGTAGCCCTTCCTGTTCCAGTAAGAATTCCTCATGATCTAGGTGAAGCTCTTATACCAAAATGGGTGCAATTTATTACACCGAGCACCTCTGGAAAGTGTGCCATTGTGTCGAAGAGCAGAAAAGGTAATGGATCAGTACAGTGGTGACACTACGAAATAGATATGCTGATCCACAAGTCTCAACAGTATATGAAGGAAATGCTACAATATCTTCAATGATGAAGCCAGTAAAGCATCCATGTCTCCAGTCTGTCTCTGAATAATCTCTGTGGCAAGTGTAGTGAGAGCTACTATACAACCAAATGTAATCCATATCATGAGTGAACTGAGTTCAGTTAGTAGTAAAGCCAGGTTGATCCACTGATACTTTACAGGCACCACCCCTCTTAAACAGGTTAGGAAGACCTTCATCTGCCCACCTTATCTCATAGGGGATCTCAGACTAATCATCAAGGGAGGTCATGAGTCTATACTATCCATCACAGTCCCAATGATTGAGTACATCACCCCATTGAGACTGGTGACCCGACACTTTTGCAGCCCAAGGAGCCCACAAAAGTTAAAGGGTCTCAAACATCTGTCCTAAAACATCTGTCCCAAAAGGACTGAAGAACTCCTCTCTGTCCCAGCTGCCCCTTGCACCTTCAGAGCTTGCTTCTTACATCATCAGATGTCAATCTGATCAGAGGTGACAGATATAATAGGTCAAATCCAAAATCAAGAAAGAGAGACTGCACCAAAACTTCCAAGCCTCGACCCGGCTAGGAGGATGATGCACTCATAGATAGATTCATTAGGAGGCTCCCTATGCTGCAGATCAAAATCCGGTATATGATGAGGGGAGCACCTCGCTGGCCTTGGGCAAGAAATCTTGACCAATGGATGGGGAGATGCCAGGATACACAGATCACTACCAGTGTCACTGCTCAACAGAGGGCACCACTAAAATAATGGGCCAAGTTCCCCAATATAGGGTGAAAAAAAACCAAAACTATGGGCTAGGCTTGTAAATGCCCTCGGGCAGATAGCCTAGTATGAACCTATGAACCTATGAACCTATAAGCTATTCATACATTAGTATCTCAAGGTATAGGAAGGACATGCATTCCCCCAGTTCCCATTTGAGGGCTTTATAAACTCACCAAAGTCCTCATTATATCTCTGTCCACTCAAAACCTGTCCAGTAATTCCTGCTCAGCAATGTTAAGGTGAGTTATCCTTTGCTGATACAGTCTTCTCCTAGCCTGGCTAGCATCAATCTGTGCCCCAGATTTTGGCCTGAATGAATTAAGCGTCTAGCAGTAGGAAACAATCAAACCTGCAGCAAAAGGGAGCATCTTTGTAGAATGCAAAGTGAATAGAAAAGGTGGGTGTTCACTTTGTATAATCTATCTGTGCACACACAGATACACTTCAAAAAGGACTTAAGAAACACATAAAGGCAGGACGAGTGACACATTTATACTAGAAAGTCACAGATTTTTTCACACATTCCTCATTTACACCGCAGTATGCCTACATTTGCATTATATTTTCTCATACATCTTCTGACAACTCTGCTTTGGTTGAGCTACTGTCTCTGAATCACAAGTCAGCTATGCTTCTTCACAATGTGTGCACTTAGCCGCTGCACTTATGGATAGGGAAAATGAATACCATTCTAAAACTACTAATGACAAGAATTAATTTAGATTTTAAAGACAGTAGTAACATAAATACTTAATGGATTTAAAGGAAAAAGATTTTATTGATATGACTGGTGCAGTATGTGCACTACTGTACTGTGAAATGTTTACAGTTGCTAAAAGTATAGAAATGTTTTGTTTGTTTTTTAATGAACATGTTATTTTGCATATATCTAAGGCACAGATGTTTATAAAATGAATATTATTTTGTATCTATTTACTGCATGCACTCAAAGCAAAACTGACTGACAAAAAATTCAGCAACCAGATTTATACTGCATATCAGTCATACAGTTTATTAATATGTTCTGCATTTTCTGATTCAAGGAACAGAATGACTGATGTATGAATTGCATACCTGTAATATACTGATATGTTATAAGACATTTCATCTAGGATAGACAGGACACCTAGACTAATAGCCATGTAAAATTGTCATTTGTTTTTGTACTTTTTTAATTTTAGGTGCAATAGACATAGATTCATAGATTCTTAGATTGTTATTTGGCTAACAACCCGGGTGGGGGTGGGGGTCTTTCTGAGCCTAACCATGTTTTCCCAAAAGAATAATGAGATTCTATATCCAAATAGGACATTGAGAAGCATTTGTAAGGTACTGTAACTCAGTACATAAGGGACATGGGTGCCAGACCCATTGTAAATTTCCTATTCCCAATCCATTGGTCAAAGATGTGCTTAGATTGGGTAATCGATAAACTCAGTTTCACATGGATGGGAGGCCTGTTCCATAGGAAGGGCAGTCTCTGGGACACATATCTGCCTCTCCAGGATGCTCTGTTTACGTCAATGGGAAAAGTCAGGTACTAAACCTTGTTTTTGGTACTGTTTGACTTATGAATATGCAGGAGATTCAGAAGTGTGGGGTTTGTGGATGCCTTGTAAGCCAGGCATAGCTCACCCCTCAGTAATCTATAGAAGACTGAGTAGAGGAAAAAGGCTTAAAGGCAGTCTGTGTAAGGTATGTTTGTTATGCCTTACATTGTTTTTGAGGTCGCTCTAGCTGTTGCATATGCCTGTAAAGGTACATACTGATGGGAGCATTGTACTCTATCGGTCTGATAAGGGCAGAGTACAGTGGGATAATGACCTTTTGGACCTAGATGTCATGCCGTTATTTATAAGTTGTGCAACATCAAAGGATTTCCTCACCACTGTGGCCATGTTGTGGTCGAAGATAAGACTACTGTCTGCATGAGTACCCAGATCTCTGACTACTTGTTTGACTGTTAGGGTTATATTATTAACATGGTAATTAGCCAGGATGGTTGACTTCCTGAAGATTACAATTATGTATTTCTTAGGATTGAGTTTAAGATCATGGCTTTGCCACCATTTGTTAGTCAGAAATAGGCCTTCTTGAAGAATAACAGTGTCTGCAAGGGAGTTGATGAAAACCCTGAGCCTGCAATCACCTGCAAACTTAATCAGCCATAAACCTTCAGTGTTTGCTTAAACTTTAGAGAAATAAATGCCGAAAAGGAGCAGGTCCAGTACTGAGCCCTGAGGGAGTCTGCTAGCGACTGGCCTCTTGCTGGAGGTAGCATCACCCATTTTGACCTCTTAAGTCCTATCAATGAGACAGTTGGCTATCCAGTGGGTGATTAAAGGGTTTATACCTAACTTAGTGAGCTTGTCTATGATGTCTGAGTGAAGTATTGTATCAAAAGCCTTGGCCAGGTTGAGCTAAGCTGTGTTCACAGTCTTGGCCTAATCCATTGCCTTGGTGACCCTATCAAAGAAATACAGCAGATTTAGTAGGCATGACATTCATTTAACAAAGCCAAACTGTGATGGGTCCAGCATTTGAAGATTACTTATGTCCTCCTTTATCATGTCCATGACGATTCTTTACATGACTTTACCTATAAGGCTGGTCAGACTTATGGGCCTGTAGTTACCTGGATTGCTGGTTGGACCTTCTTTGTGTAGGAGAATGAGTGTAGCCATCTTCCATTCCTTCGGCACAAAACCTGACTGTAGGCTCCAGTGGAAAATTTATTTAAGTGGACCAGAGAGGTTATGTTCCCTGTTATTTTGTAAGCATCCTGGGATGTTATTACGGCCTATCAATGCGGTATTTTTGGCTTTGGAAGGTGCATTAAAGACCTGTTCCCTCTTAATAGTTGGGGGGATTGTGGTATTTGGTATTTCCTTTGGACTACTGGGGGGAATGGGGGAGAAATTTGAGCTGAACCTGTCAGACAAAAGGTTGGCAATAGCCTCCAGTTCAGTGTAGGTGATGCCATTTACGATAAGTTCTACTCACTGTTGCATATTTCCCTTGAGGATATGGACATAGCTGTAGAAAACTTTGGGATTTTCATTGCCTGATAAGCTATTTTTATTTCTTCAAATTTAGCCTTTGAGGTATTAATTAACTCTCTTAGTTGCCTATTTATATTGGTCGGGGGGTTGAGCTTTGTTCTTCCTATGCTTGGCCAAGATTTTTTTCTTTTGTTGCATAACCGATTGATATTGTGATTCCACTCAGGTGGCTTGACTTTTGAGTTTGTCTTAGTCTTAACATGAGTGGACATAGCTCACTCTATACAGCTATCAATATGGCTATAGAGGGATTTTGTAAATAGCTCAGCATGTGCTATGGTGTTTACTGGATTTGAGGGTGCTTGGAATTTAGTCAAGGTACCATTTAGTAGAGAAAAGTTAGCTGTGGAATACTTCCTAAAGGTTTTTGGTTTTGCTGGGCACCCAGATTTTATTTTTATTTCAAACAATAATGCCTTATGGTTAGATCTGACAAGCAAGAACATAACACTGGGTGAGGAATATCACTCTCTTATGTTTGTGAGTACGAGGTCAAGGATGTTTATACCCCTGGTAGGAGAATGGACCAACTGTTCCAGGATGTTGGTATTAATGATGTTTAGGAATCAGTGGGCCTGTGCATTAGAAGTGGTTTTTGATTATCACTTTGTAGAAGGGTAGTGGAGGTCCCCCATGAAGATTGTATTGGGTTGAATGGTGAGGGACTCTAGTACTTTGAGATAGGTAGTATGGGATTCCTGGGACATGGATGGGGACCTACACACCTGCATGTTGCAAGGATATGGTACGACACCCTGTTTATGGTTGCACGAGTATGAGTTCTAGTGGGTGATACACTTTAACTAGTCTGGAGGTGAGGTTGTTGTAAAATAGACTGAGACTCCTCCACCTTTAGCTCCCTCCTGTAAAGTAGTTGGTCCAAAGGAGTGAAAGGCATAATAACCTTGATTTGCTGGGGTGGTCTTTGTGACTTTAAACCATGTCTCTGTTACTATAGACACGTCTACACTCTCCAGGGAGAAGAAGGCTTTCAGGGAGTGGAGTTCTTTAAGGCACTGAGCAGTACCATCTTTAGATATTCCTTCATAAGTTGAGTTAAGTCAGGAGGTTTATCAGTTTGGCATTGCCTAAAAAAAAGTCATCATCATCATCAACCTGCTTTTTCCCATTTTCTACATGGGGTCAGGGTGTTGTGTTAACTGTCACCATCTCTCATGATTCAGTGCTACACTCTTGCCTAATTTGACACTCATGAGTGACTGTCAGAGATGTTCTCTCACACAATTCATCCACTTGTTTGCTGAACACCCTCATTTCCTCTTACCTTTTTCCTGTCCATCGCAAATCTTCCTCACCATATTGTCTGCTGCTTTTCTGCACATGTGCCTGAACCACTGCAATCTGTCCTCTTTGATCTTTTCTATAATTGGAGCTACTTTGGCTTCTGTTCTTGTGTCTTCATTTCTTCATCTGTCCCACAGTGTGCATCCTACCACCCTTCTCAGGCCCTTCATTTCCATGGCCTCTAGCTTCATTTCATCAGCTCTGCCTTTACTGCCCAGGTTTCTTTACCATACAGGAGTAATGGTTGCACTACTGTTT
The DNA here is from genome assembly GCF_019279795.1 of Protopterus annectens. Lineage (NCBI taxonomy): Eukaryota > Metazoa > Chordata > Ceratodontiformes > Protopteridae > Protopterus > Protopterus annectens. The sequence continues at coordinate 908,416,046 of NC_056732.1, forward strand.
TGTACACCTTACTTTTCATCTTCTTTGGCATTCTCCTTCATACACTACACCTGACACTTTATGCCAATTGGCACAGCCCCTCTGACTCTAGCTTTGACCTCTTCATTCAGACTTCCCTTCTCCTCAACCACCCCCTCCCAGGTACTTGAAACTGTCAATCTATTCCACTATCTTCCCTTCTGTCTCAATTCTCAGCTTCTTCGATTTCCCCAATTTGCTGCCATTTCCACTGTCTTGTCTACACTTAGTTTCATCCCATGTGCCTTCAGTTCTGCATTCCATTCCTCTGTCCTGTGCTGTAGTTCTTGCTCAGAGTCTGCCTGTAATGTACATCATCTGCATACAGCAACTTTTTTGATCTGTCCCCTCTGACCTGTTTGCTAATGTAGTCCATCATCAGTATGAACAGCAGTGGGCTCAGGACTGAACCTTTGTGCACACCCATTCCCAATAGGAACCCCTTTGTGAGAATGAACACTGTTCATACTTGAGTCATTGGTTCCTTGTACATAGCCTGCACTGATTCTATCAATATTTCTGGGACTTTAAATTACTACAGTACTGCCCAGATCAGCTTTCTTGGGATTTTGCCATATGCTTTCTCCAAGTCTAGAAATGCCCAGTTGGACTCTTTCATCATCTCTAGCTTCTTCTCAACTGTCTGTCTCACTGCAAACATCGGGTCATTTGTGCTGCATACTAACCTGAATCCAAAGTGCTCATCTCCCATCTTACTTTCTATTACTCTGTGTATCCGTTTGTCAATCGCTCTCTCCAGAATGTTTATGCAGTGTGAAAGAAGTTTGATACCTCTGTAATGCCAACAGTTGTGGCTATCCCTTTTGTTCTTGTACACTGGCATGACTATGCTTATTTTTCAGTCATCTGGGATATGCCTTTCTCTCCACACTGCTACGAGTACCCTCAGGAGCCAATTCTCCTCTATCTCTCCCAGCATCTTTATCATATCTACTGTGACCTCATCTGAGTCTGCTGCTTTCCCTGACTTCATTTTCCTTAGTGATATTCTTACTTTTTCTAGGGTGGACTCCTCTTCTTCTTTCATTATAGACTGTGTCTAGGGCAGTACAGCTTCTGTGGGGTTTTCTTCATTCAGAAGCTGTTGGAAGTACTCCTTCCAGCTGCCTTTGATGTCCTGTGGACAGGTGAGCAGGTTGTTATTGGCATCCCTCATGATGGTTGTCTGACTATCTTCTTTATCTTTCTGTCTTTGTCTTGCAACCTGATATAGTTCCTTTGTGCCACCTACTGAGTCATGTTCCAGAAGCTGGTAGAGTGTCTCCAATGCCCTGTTCTTTGCTATTGCAACTCCTTTCTTAGCTTCTTTGTTAGCCAACCAGAATTATTTCTTAAACTGGTCCGCCTTTTCTATCCCCCACATTTTCCTATATTCCTTCTTTCTTTTGATGACTTCTTGTACTCCTCCTGCATTTAGCCAGCAGCTTTCCTCATGTACCTTACTTCCTACCTGGGTTAGCGAAATATCTGTTCTGTAGTCCTCACACATGCTGGTTTGAGGTGCTGCCATTCTTCTTTAACTCCACCTATTTCCTCTTCCTCTTGCGGTGCTAGAGCCTTGAGTAATTCCTTGAACTGTTGTACTTTCTCTCCAGTCAAGTTCCAGTTCTTCAGCCTGGTCTCTGTTGTCCTTAAAGCCTTTTCTGACCATTGATTGCAGCTGATTGTGGCAACCAGTGGTTTATGCTCTGGGCAACTGTTTCACTGGGATGACTTTGCAATCACTGTTTCTACAGCAATCTTCTGATTGTCTCTCTTTCTGAACCATGTGTTGGCTATTATCAAGCCATTTGCCATACAGAAGTCTAGAATGGCCTGCCCTTTATTTCTGTTGTCCCACAATGTGGACCCAGGCATTCCTCATATCCTGTTCTGTCTGTCCTGATAAGTGCATTCAGGTCACCCATTACCAGCACCAATTCATGCTGTCCTGCTTTATAGGTCCCACAACTGTTGTCTGAATGCACTCTTTTTCTCACTATCATAATCCTGCTGTCGGGCATAGGCTGAGATTATGAATACTGCCTTATCATTAGACTGGAACCTGATTCCCATGAGTCTGTCACCAATTCTGATGATGTCCCTCACTGCCTTCTGAAGCCTCTCTCATCACAATTCCCACAACATTTATAGCCTGTCCTCCTCCTGAGTAGTAGACTCTGGGATCCCAAGCCAAATGTCTTTGCTGCACTGCCCTTCCATTTGTCTCTTGGATACATAGGATGTCCAGCCTCTTCCTTATCATCATGTCATCCATTTCCAAGCTGAGTCCTGTCAGTGAACCTATAATGAGTGTAGCAATTCTTAGTTCATGTTTGCAAGGTTGGTTGGTTTTATGTCCAGCTCTTGCTCAGTAAAGCTATCCCAGGTAAACCCAAGTAGTGAAGGTAGAGTCCCAGGAACCACACAAACCAAATCCCAAATCCAGTTTATTGACAGCAAAAACAAACCAAATGCAGTCAAGTGCTTTCGTCTTTAGCAAAGACTTCTTTTTGCTGTCAATATATTGGATTTGTGATTTGGTTTGTGTGGTTCCTGGGACTCTACCTTCACTACTTGTGGTTCTTGGTTCTATCCCAGGTAACCCAGGCTGGGCAACTGGACACCATTCAGTCAGTAGCTTATTGACCCAGGGCTGCTGGGCTTTATGGCAAGTACACACTGGCTAATAGGGGCACATACATCTGTCCCACCATTAGGATAATGGGTCCCTGATGTAGGTCAGACCCACTTATCAGCAGCAAATACCTATGCCCATTTGGTAACATTAGTCAACATGACAGCATCACCTAGAGCCATATTTTACAAAAGGCACTATGGAGGTGGAAAAAGTTTTTGGCAATATCCAAAAGCCTAGAAGGGAAAAGTGCACACCATCTCTGGCAAAGCAGCATGGTTTGTCGACCATGTCCACCCTGGTCATCAAAATTGCTCCCCCTGGATTGACACCAGAAGCTTAGACAGTTGTTAAAATCTATCATTTTCTGTTGGTAATGTGGCATCATCCTTGGAGAGGGTAGAATGCTGCTTAATGCTAGGCTCATACCTGCCTGAGAAACATAATCAGTGAGCATGATCATGTCTCACTTCATATGGTCAAGGGAGGTACATCTCAGGTCATTAACACCCACATGGACTGTGACAGAGTCATGTTAGTACCTGTGGTAAAGTGATCTGAGTGCCTGTGTGACTTGACAGATCCTAGCCCAGGAATGGCAGCTAACCTTGACTCTCTCCTTACTGAGTCTGGTGAGGGGACTATCAGTGAGCCTTACTGTAGAATCACCAATGACCAGGAAATTTGGTTGTGCACTGGTTTGTCTTAAGGGCTTAGCTGCAGTGGCATTGGATACAGTGTTACTGTGTTTAGCTGTGGGTGGTGTTTTAACAAAGTGTTTGCGTGATGGCTGGAGACCCATTTTTTCATTGTGCTGTGTAGGAGGTTTTAGTGTTTAAGGAAGGCTACCCGTAAGTTCCTCAACATAAGTAGTTTTATGTATAGGGTCTTTACCTTATGCAAGAGGCATAGGGCAAATATCACTGACAACCTCTATAGGATTAGTTTTGGTTGTATGAGAAAGTTTTGCCTCCAGGACTAATGTGTAGTTATACAGCTTGCATAATGTATCTGTTTTATTAAGAGTATGTGGGTTGTCAGTGTACAAGAGGCAATTGCTACAATGCCTCAGCATACCCATCTCAACCAGACTGGCCACAGCGAGATTCAGGAAGTGCATATGTTGAGGCCTGCTGTCTACTTTCTTCTTTTCTTAACCTTTATAGACCTATCATTGAACCAGGCAAGACATTCAGGTACTCTCACAGCCTACCTTAATAGTATACCACTACTTATATCTGCAGCAATATCCACTGACTTTGCTGATTCCTGCAACAGAACTCATATAGCCTATCACTCAGCTATTACACCTCCTAAATGTGTGAAATGTTTAAGTACCTAGTCTCTAATTAATTCCTTTATCTGCTTTGCACCCACTGCATGAAGTGTCCTATATACATTTTGCTAGCTGAAAACTACTCATATGGAGTGTTCTCATATATATACTCTGTATTGCTTGTATAATATCTTGATTTGAGAATGATTACTTATGTACTGTTTTTTTCGTCAATTGTATAAGGTGCCAATAATATGTACTAAATGTCTTTATTAATGTAAATTTTGTATTGTATGTGAAATGTCTTATATGTGGAGCTTTTCTCCCCAGGACTCCACTGAAAATGGGCACTTCTGGTCCAGCTGGACCATCTCAGTAAATAAATGCAAATAAATCAATAAATAAATAAACAAATAAATAAATATCCATGGCTGCTGATCTTCTAAGAAGCAGTGAGGGGAATTTAAATACTGAACAGGTTAGTGACACAAGGGTCTTGATAAGAAACACTCATCTAATTGCAAACTGATGCTCTAGTAGTTAAACAAAATCTATCTTGTCATTAAGTGTATTTTAAGGGAAACTTGCCCTGTGAAACATCGTCATCTACACAGATTTCAAGAGGGAATTGCACTGTGAGGCATCAGCATCTATACAGATCACTGCTAGGTACAGCTGCACAGAGAGCAGTAGTTCTAACTAAAGGCTGTAAAAAATATCAAAAAGTTCAGATATTCAACACAGAAACAGTCAGTTAATGCAACAGTGACAAAAACAATGCCAAAATAAATGCTGAAACAGTGGATGTGGTAATATAAGTCTTAGCTTGCTCATAGGTTATGAGCCAAGCATTGTGTAACTGCAATGCTTAAATAGCAGAGGAGATTTAATAAAAAAAAGCACACACAAACAATGCCCTGTAGCCAATCAAAAATAGCACACTGTTCTTTCCTTTACACAATTCCAGGCCAGAAAATAACTCAGGTCCCCTCTACTCTTACTAAAGTGGAACCAAGGCAGTTCTAACTAAAGACTTTAAAAAAGGTAAAAAAAATACAGATATTCAACACAGAACGGCTCAATTAATGGAGCAAAACACAAGTGCTGAGACAGTGGATATGGTAATGTAAGTCTTAGCTTTTTTGTAGATTTTAGCAGAAACCTGAAACTCTCTAATTTATTTATTTGTCTTTGTTTACTGGAAAAGTCCAACTGGATAACATCCATTTTCAGCATAGGTCAAGGGATAAAAGCTTCATTTGCTTACATTGCATTATACTAAGTTCCAGTTAAACATAGAGCAGTTACATTTCTATTTATATTTATACACAAATAGTAGTTACATTTACACATTCTAAGATTTTCCAGAGGTGGAAGTTACTAAAGAGAAAGCCCTCATGCAGCTTAGTGAATTGTACAGCCAGCAGTTATGTCTAAAAATTGTTTTGTCATTTCAGTGAGAGGTTAAGAATATTCTGTTTAAGGATAGTATTTGAAGAGTATTGTATTGTAAACAAAAAGTCTTAACCTTGTGATGTGTGTGCAGGACCAGGATTGGTTAAGATATTGTTTAAGCAGTGGTTTAATACTACTGAGTTTGTTGGAGAGTTTTCTTTGTGTGGGGATACTATTCCAGAGTTTAGCAATGCATTGGGAGTAGAGCAAGTCACCTGCAACATTATTTGACTTGTTTGTAAGTAATAAGAATTTGTTACTAGGATGGAGGTTCCTTGCTGGACAGTAAACCTGCAATATGTTTTGTGGTACAGGGCATTTTTCTGGATGATGAATGAGTTTGTGTGCTGTAGTTAGATGTGAATGCGTTAAGTAGCTGTGCAATTCAAGCCAGTAATTGCTTTAAGCTATGACAATAGTGGGTCCTATGAGGGAGACTAGTGGCAAATTTAGCTATTTTATTGTAGAAGGAGGCAAGTTTCTTTCTTTGGGTATTGTTTAAGTTTGTTAGGATAGGAGCAGCATATAAGAGAGTTTGGCAATAAGAAGGTGGTGCCTAGAGATTTTCTTGCAGTATCTGTAACAAATCTGGCGATCCTATAAAGGGAGCCTAGTTTTTGGTGTGTAGATGTAATGGTGTGCAGTATATGCTGGTCATATTTGAGACTGTCATCTATTATAATGCCGAGAAGTTTACTGTGAGTTACAGTTTCAAAGACAGTATTATTTGCTGACTTTATGAAAAAAAGATTGCTTTTGATTTTGGCATCTTTTTGAGGTAAAAAGCATTAATTTAGTTTTCTTGGCATTGAGTAGGAGATTTGATTCTTTGAGCCAGGTTTCTCCACAGGAGAAAACTTGTTCTCAACTAGCATGGTCACCAAACATCGCCAAATGCCTCAAGCATAGAGATTCAACAAGCTATCCATCTAGCCAGTCAAATAAAGACACAGTAAAACTTACACTAACAATTCCCAGCTCAAAAGGGTTCAGGCTATCCTCTCATGCCACAAGATTGTAGACCACAAACTGTCCTAATGTAAAATAATTGGTTTTGAGCTCAAGTGCTTAAACCAGAACAAAGAAACTTAGAATAACAGGCACAATATGTTTTCACCAGCAATTACCAGCTAAGAAGGGTGGAGGTTATCCTTTCCTCCTACAAGACTGTAGACTACATACCTTCTTAATGTAAAACAAATGTCTTAGAGTCCAAGTGCTTAAACCAAAACAAAGACACTTTTACAATTACAGACACAATAAGCCTTTAAACAACAATTCCCAGCTCAGAAGGGTGGAGGCTATCATTTCCTCCCACAAGACTGTAGACCACATACCTTCTTAATGTAAAATAATTGGTTTGGGGCCCAACTGCTTAAACCAGAACAAGGACACTTTTAGAATAACAGACACAATAAGCCTTTAACAACCAATTCCAAACTCAGAAGGGTGTAAGCTACCTCTCATGCCTCAAGAGTGCAGGCCATAAAACTGCCTAATGTAAGATAACTACTTTGGAGCACAAGTGTTTAAATCAGAACTAAGAGGCTTAGAATAACAGTTACAATGTAATCAGGCTACTTACAAGCAACAATAAATGCAACAGTTTAAATGCAACTAAACAATTTAAGAACTTGCAGCAGAAACTAAAGTAGAAATAAGCATAAATAATGTAAAAGCAACTGAATAAATGCATTTTTTAGAAAGTGGGAAAGTAGGAAGCAAAAGATAATTCAAGTTTAAAAGACTAAGGTGGGGGCCTTCACAGTTGATCTCTCAGTGTTTAGCACAATGAGCTGATGAGATGAGACTGGGAAGAGAGTCCAAAGTTAGATTTGTAGCAGGGGTGGGCAACTCAAAAGCCACCAAGTACAAAAGCACAACAGGAGTAGAGTGAGTAGGTGGGAAAAATTAAACACAATCAGAGTTCAGCAGTACTTAGGCAGAGAACAGCAAGTCACGGAGCATTACAGCTAAAGATGCCACTAAATACTTATCTCTAAATGAGCAATGCTATTTCTCAGCTCCTTCCACTAATTAGCTGGATTTTATTCACTGTCTGCAAAACAATTCTTTTCTAGTGGACCCTTTCCCAGATGTATTAAAAGTAGAAAAGTACCAAAAAAAAAAAAATAAAACAAAACAAAATCCAATGTAAGAGTAAAGATAAAAAAGTGGAAGTGACCAAACCTTAAATGAGTAATGAATCAAATGTCAATAATAATAATAATAATTACTCCAATCCAAATTCCAGTACAGACAGAGATCAGCAACACTTAGTCAGAGAACAGCAAGTCACATGTTAATATTGTCACTGATTATAAATAAGTACCTTCTGATTAACATGGCAATAGATAAGTTAATTGAGGTTCTGTGGATTGCTGAACCACAAAATCTTCAGCTGTGGGAATTCTGAAAAGTAATGCTCTAAACACAGTGGGGTGAAAAGGTTAACTCTAAGCAGTTTTTGTAGGAGGACAAGTTGCCATGCTCCCATGATATAGGTGGAAGCCCTGCATTCTCCCAAAAATATATATGCCAACTTCATGTTTGCAGCAACTCAAAGAAGGAAGAATGCTCACAAAACAAAGGAATCAATCCCAGCAAACACTTAGAAATCACACAGGCAATGGCTTCCTATGGAAAATAACTATTAATGTTATGCCTTCAGGCAACTGACAAGCAAGTGACTTCACCTTATCTACTTACAGATAAGCCATTATTTACATCAGTAGTGTTTAATGGGGTAAGGAAAATCTACAAACATACTTTTATCCATAACTAAGCAAATTTCTTAGGTTGATAACATTCGTATTTCATATGACTCATTATAACTATATTAAAGAGGGTATATTTGACATTTGTGATGATAATATTTATACAAGTAAACAAGGACATGATTTTATATTATTAGGGCATCAAAGAATGCATAGTTTGTTTTATGTTCATAGTAATGGCCAAGCAAAATACTTAGTTTGTACTGATCAGAATATTCTATATCTGACTCTTGGCTAGTTAGCTGTTGCCAATCTGATATTTATGAAATTGGGTATTTTGTGCTACATAGTAAATTCAAATGGTGACATCTTATTTTAAAGTTAGCATGTCAGAAAACTGCAGACAATAGCTTAATATGATTATTTGGAAGCTTACAAGGATAGGTTTATCTTGGAGTTAACAAGGACATTTCAGCATTAGAAAAGTTAAGGCAGCTGTTTTGAAACTTTTTTTACAAAGGGTACTAACTAATACACACTGGTATCTTTTGATGCTGTTTTCAGATAGCTTAATCATATTGTCAGTGATTATTGATTTACTGTGATTACAATCAAATTATTTTACACAGATCCATATATAGCTGGAATCTCAAAAGGAAAGTTATGTTTCTAAAATGATATTGGGCTACAAATTATATGAGTTCAGTAATATATTACAGTCATTTTTAAATCCTCTTGAATGAAAATGTAAGGGAAATATCATTATATAATATGAGGAGGAAGTTTAAGGAAATAAAGGGAAATAAAATGAAATTAGGGACTTGGTTACAAATGAGTAACAACAGAAATGAGTCTCTAGCTAAAGGAACTGACATACACATCACTCAACTGCTATAATTTGTACATAGATTATGCCTAGTTACTTTTAGGTTTACTGTTTTTTTATTATGAAAAATAGTACTTCAAGAACTTTTGGTCTAAAAATGAGAATATGCTGCTGAATTTTTTGAATGTAAGTTTTGCTTTGAGTGCATGCAATGATATGGGCACATGACCTCTTAAAATGAACTATCAATGAATACATCTGATAAGTATTATTATATTTAGGAAAAAATGAAAATTAGTTAAGTTGTGCATTGGTATACATATGTTTCTATAAGGTGCATGATATTTAACCCATTTTCTTTTTAAGCAAAGCAATTGGTTTTGTTTTTATCAAAAAGACAACATTCTGCCAACATTTTATTTTATCACTTTGAAAGGCAATTTTACATATTACTTTGGTATTTCAGCATGACAGTGTATACTGGTCATGTGGGTTTCCTCCGGGTGCTCCAATTTCCTCCCACATCCCAAAGACATGCTGTAGGTGAATTGGACACTCTAAATTGGCCCTAGGCATGAGTGCATGCATGTGTGTGTGCCTTCTGTGGAAGGCTGGGCACTGGGCTGGCAACTTGACACCATAAAACTCCACTGCCAATCATGAGCGGACAGGTGATCCACTGTGGTGACCCCTAACTGGAAAAAGCCGAAAGAAGAAGAAGAAGAAGAAAGAAAGAATTCTACATAAAAGTAGGGCTTGCATACTGGAATAAATTATTTTTTTTTTCACTGAGTAGTTATCCCATCTCATGACTGCTATTCATCTTATTGATAAATAGGTGAATGGCAGATTAGGATAACAAAATTATTCTATAAGAGTTGACAATTAAGATCATCTTGGTATATGTAAAGACAAAGTTTAATATTTGAAATCTGACATCTGAAATATTTGAAATTACATTTGATATTTTGTCTTTGGAAAAACCGCAACTAATGACAATATATACGACTAAGACCAATGTATTTTCTATATTTTGATAATATCTTATTCATTGTGGTAATGGAAGAAAAAGACAAGGTTAACTAAAAACTACTCTTTATATAAATCTGTAAATTTATTTGAATAAATTACATATTTGAGGGGAAAGTTGTTAGATATGGATAAATAGATTATTGTTTGATGTGATTATATAGTACATATCTGTCTATTTTAAGTATATTTTATGAGCCTTTTTCTTTACTGCAAATTAGAAGAAATGCTGAAGCAGGCTAATTCTGCCGAACCAAGCATGTCTCACTATGTAACTGAATGGATCTACTTCAGCAGATCAAATGGACAGAAAACTGAAATGAAAATCATTGAGACGAGAAGATCCCAATCCCACAAGCATGAATGTTTACCCTTTTGAAACTAGTGAGAACAAAACACAAACTGGGTATGTCACACACCACTCAGAGCTTCTGAATGGAAATCACAGTGCACTGAGAAAAACAGCTGCTCCTTTTAACTACTTGATTTAGTACAACAATGTATCTTTTTCGATGTTTCTTAATGGAGATCGCGGCACAGTGAGGATCCAGAAATTAACCCTTTTTCCCACTATAGTGCTATCTTGAAGTTGGAATATATAATTTGTAGGGGATGTGGGGTATGCAGGGGGATTTGCCCCCTGCAAAAACATTGAAAAGGGTACATTTTTCTGTTAAATCAAGTGTTTAAATGGAGCAGCTCTTTTTCACTATGCACCATGATCTCCATTCAAAACCTCAAAGTGGTCTGTGCCAAGTGCAGTCGGTGTTTCATTCGTACTAGTTTTGAAATGGTAAACATTCATTCTTGCAAGATTGCGATCTTCTTTTCTTGTTGGTTTTCTGTCAATTCAATCTGCTGAAGTAGATCCAACTGTACATATTTTACTAGAACTCTTTCTTCTGATACACCAAGGACTGTTAAAATGCATCTCAAATGGGTACAAGATTCAGGGTGACATTGCAATACACATAATACATGTATCAAGAGGAAATAAAAAAGAACCATTACATGAAAATTCCATCTGCTGACAACAGCGACAGCACATTGTAAAAATCTTTGTGCATTCCTTTATGGAAAAGTGCCTGCTAAAGGCTAACTATCTAATTTTATATCTGTTAGTTTAGATGGTAAAATAGGCTGAGCTTTGGTTGTATTATAAATGCATTGCTTCATTGCTTCTAGCTTAATAAATTATTTCATCTTGTTGCCTAAAATAGCCCATGTAGTTTGGAAGTTATAATACAGAACTGCCTTATGAAAATAAATTTGCCTTTAATTTGAAAGCATCAATGATTACTTTTACAGGAGTTTCACAGTTTTAACACTGTCTGTTTACTGCACACAGAAATATTCAGAACAACAGGTAGTCATGATGAAATTGCATAGGAAGATTAAGGAAAACAATATGCATGGAATGTCCAGCCATTGGGGTTCTTGTTGCATCTGCATTGAGTCTGTCTGGAAAAAAGCCATTTGCGGAAACATGCTTGAACTTTACTTATTGTTGTATTTCAGAAAGATAGGTACCTACCATGCACTTATTTTCAAGGGTACATAAACACCTGATCATATATACCTTGTAGTGTATTTGAGCTTTGAATGAGCATTTAGAAAACAAAAGGCTTTTGGATACAACTATTGTTAACACAGGAAGCATTTATTGATTTTATTTATTTACACTTGATGACCAGGTTAGTCCCGCTAGGCCAATGGCCTCTTTTCCACACAGACCCAAGGTGGTATTAATACTGACTAGGGGACTGGCCAGGGCACCAGGGAACATTACCTTCTCTTTTTGATAAGTGCTGTGAATAATGTGCAACATTTACTTTAAGATAATTCTGGACACTCTACTTATCCTTCTCTGGTATCCATACTCCAGCTACTTAAAAAAACAAACAAAATTTTCTCAATGCATAGTCAAGTCTATTTCAGGTTTAAACTGATGACGGAGGTCATAGGTTCTCATACTTTGTTACAATGAACCACCCTTAAATAACTTAAAACTCCACTTGCTGCACTGTAACATATGTACTCACTCACACACACACACACACACACACACACACACACACACACACACACACACACACACACACACACTAATTAGATAGTTAGCTTAGTAAAATAGTAATTTATTATTGATTTGCAGTGCAATGCATGCACTTACTAATTATCATGTGGTTAGCCTAATCCCACATAAACAACAACTAAACATATCTTAAACAATTACTGTTTTAAGTGCACATCATTTTAAAAATTGCTGTATCTCTCCCAAAGCTAGCTTGAACCTGTCCAGCTTTGCTGATCTTGCTATTTGAGAAAGTATGATTGAGGCTGATATCACTACTGTGGCCACTTTCCCTGTGCTATTTTCATCTTTACAAACTCTTCTTCACTGTGTCTACCTATACATCCATAGGGTGTTTGTTCAAGTGTTTGAATTAATGCCACAGATCTGTTACTTATAATAATGCTCACAACAAATAATGTGGCCTTAACCGTTATTTGTCATTGCACTTAAGGAGACATCTTCAACTTAGTTTTCTTACCTAACAGGTAATTAGTTTGGTTGTCAGATAATGGCTGTCTCTTTCTTCTCTGGTGCTGTAAACTACTGTATTCCTTTAATTTACTGCTTCACTGCTTAATGGTGCATTCCATAATCTTGATCCAGTGTCATTTTGTTAATCCACAATACAGCTAATGCTGTTATATAAATATCAAGTTCATCCATGATGTTGATGCATATTGTCTGGTTTTGGAGAGAAACACCAGACCTACAGATCAAACAAAATTGCAGCCCCATTCAGCTTTAAATGAAGCAACACAGGCACAGCACCCATGCAGTGCTGCCACCGCTCAAATTAATTGTCTTGAACCATCACAGAACTGCACTCACAACCAGAGGGCAAAAGCCACTGCAAACAGTTGTAAACATCTTTCTTTATCATGCAAATCTATGGATTTAGAAATAGTGTGTATTTCCTAATTTGCACGTTCATTTTACTGAGATGTTGGGACTATGACTCGTATAGTAATAATCTTTAATTAGCCCTACTGGACATGGACCTTCCATTGTCCTTTTCGGGACTATCAGGAACCAAATTCTGTTTCTAATCAAGTTGTCAAATTCATCATACGATCATTGTTTCTAAGTGTTTCTAGAGGTTCTAGACTGAAAAGCAAAGAGGCGGGTTTTCAAGGGATATATCAGATCTAAGAAGTAAGTTTTTTTGATAAAAGTTATAATAAGAAAGAAGTCAGTGAGATGTATGGTGATATAGTGGCTCTTAGGAGCAGCAAAGTACAACCTTATTCTTCTAATAAGCTCTGTGATGATATCTTCAGAAGGGGAGGGGCCTCTTCGGGCTTACGAAATGTTCCAGTATCCCTATACTATACCAGCGATGTTTGAGATATTAGTGAAATCATTAAATTAAATTGGACCATTTAACAAACAGATGATCATATTAAGAAAATAATAGGTGATAAGCCCAGTTTTATTTTTAAGAACAAAAAATCGTTGAATAGGCAGCTCTGTTACAGGAAGAATGGTCAGAGGGTAGAAAATTTGACAGAAGCAGTTGAGATGCAGTGTTGTAACAAATGCAGTTTTTGCCCGTTCATTAATACTTCTTGCTTTTTTTTGTACACCATGTGACAGGGATTACTTTTAGGTTTAATATACAAGCTAACTGCAACACCAGGGATGTGCTATATTTAGCCAGTTGTAAAGTTTGTCCTGTTTTTTTTTTGTATCAGGAACACGAGCAACTTGCTAATGGAGCGTATGAGAGACCATAAATATTTTACTTGTACCAGAGATGTGAGAAGTGCCCTTGCTAAACACACTATAGATCAAGGAGAAGAACATTTGTTTTGTTTTAGAGTAGTGGAGAATGTGATTAGGAGTGAGCAAAAGGGTGATTTTTGGAAATTTCACAGAGAGTCAGGAATTGTATTGGATCATTAAATTACAGGCAGATAAACATTCTGGTTTGAATGGAAAGGTATCTTTAACACCTGCCCTGAAAGCCAGAGATATTTTTAAGTAATTTTAATATTTTCTTGATGTAACAATTTATTTTGTCAGTTCAAACTATTATTAAGAGTTGATTGGTTGTTATTGAATTGTTCTTTATATTTAAATGACTATTGTGCTGTCTGTTTTAGTATGGTCTGAAGAAGCACTTGTAAGAGTGTTTAAGGGCTTACCTATTCTAACAAAACAATTTAATTTTATTTACCCTAGACTGTGTTTCTGTGCTACTAACTTATTGTTGTACAGTTTCTAATCAAGTTGTCAAATTCATCAGTTGATATGTCTTAGGCTTTTGATACCGTATCCCAGCAAAACCTGCTAAAAGAACTAGCTTCCTTAACCCTAACCCAGCCAGCCCTCTTCTGGTTCCTCAGCTACTTAACTGACCGCCGACAGCCAGTTAAGTGGCAAAATTAACTCTCCACCCAATTACCGGTCTCAGTAGGAGTACCCTAAGGCCTAGGACTTGGTCCATTGCTATTCACCATATTCACCAACAGGCTCAGCATAGCCACCCAGCATGCAACCATCATTCAATACACAGACGACTCCTCTATCATATGTTCAGCTTCCTCCCTACCAAAACTCCTACAAATAACTCAACAATCTTTTCAAGACATTGAAAAATACCTGTTGGAGTCCCAACTCATACTCAATCCAAATAAAATAAAGCTTATACTCTTCACTAATAGTGAATTTCCTGATAACCAAACCCCTTTCACCAGCCAATAAAACTAAAATTGAACCTGTCCAGCACATCAAACTCCTTGAACTCACAATTAACAACAACCTAACATCTTACTCTAACTATCATAAAGGTCTGCATTAAGCTAGGCTCACTATACAGAGTAAAGCTATACCTAACCGATGCCAGTATAAATTCCAAAGCTAGGCCTCATCTACTCTCTAGTGAATATGCCTCACCGATATTCACTAATCACAGAAAATCAGATTTAAACAAACCGGAGTCCTGCTATAACAAAATTGCAAGATTTGCTTCTAACCTCCCTTACAGATCACATCACTACACAGCACTTCATAATCTAAATTGGATAAAACTATCCAGTCTCCTATCCCTCAACCAACTAACTTTCATTTGTCCCATCTTCCACAATCCAGAGAACTGCCCAGCACTCAAGAATATAGTGCAGCCCTACTCAAATAGCAGGCCACTAAGATCCTCCAACAAACTACTACACAAAGTAACTAAATCTAACAATTGTTATGGTAACTCTCTATTCCCTCACCATATATCTAAGTCCTGGAATTCCATGCCTTAGGTAATACTAAATTCTAGCAACACATCCATATTTAAACTACTGCTTAAGAAACACCTAACCAAAAACTGGCTTTGCTCCTGCACTAATCCATGCCGATCATTCTGTCCTTCTTTGTTCTTACAACCAAAATATCTCTTTTTCCAGAATCTCTTTATTTCAATTTTCTTTTTTTCTAAATAATAACAACAATACAATAACTCAAAAACACAAATAAACAGTACAGATAAATATCTAAAGAAAACAGACAACAATCTTGTTCCAAGAAAATTATACATATACATATACATATATATATATATATATATATATATATATATATATATATATATATATATATATATATAGATATATATATATATATATATATATATATATACATATATACAATCTATACACTAGAAGTCACTACATCGTCAAGTAAAGTATGAGACTTCTTATGTTCATTTGGTCTCATAAGGGATAGTGGAATGGGGATAGTCTATATAGAAAGTAAAGATAGAAATTCAACCATTTATTGTATGGTTAGGGAAAATATCTAGATACACATATACTAAGAAAACTGGTTATACTACATTCATTTCTTATTAAAAGGTTAGCTTTCCATGTCAATTTGTGGGCAAATTTTATTTGTCAAGAATTATATCTAGTAAGTAACCCCAATATTTTTGGTAATAGCGTTTGTTTTTTGTTTTTGAATAAACTAATTTGTGAGATGAGATATATTTGATAGCAAGATTGCTAAAATTTTCACATGTAATTGGTGACATGAACTTCCAATTCTTTGTAATAAAGAATTTAATAAGGGCACACATCGTAATAAAGACATGTTTTAATATTTTTGGAAGTTGATTGATGTTAATGTGCAATATAGCTGTCTCCCATGTAAGGGTTAATTTTTCATATCCCATCTTCTATAATCTTACTCTCAAGGAACACCATAAGTTGTGTATCTTAGTACAGTTCCACATGACATGCAAAATATCAGCTGTTTGATCTGGACAATGGGGACATATAGGCGAAAAATTAGGATTTAATTTATTTAATTTAGATAAGGTATAATATAGATTGTTATTTACCATAATTTGTGTATATAACAGCTTCTTGAAAGGAATGAATTTGATTGTATTTTCAATGGCTAGTTTCTTATTTTCTTCAGTCAGTGATTGATTTTTCGTTTGCCAATAGTTTGAAAATAATAAAGAATTCTGATGTTTTGCGCTCATTACAATTTTGTAAGTCCTAGAAATTGTTTTCCCTTTAATCGCACAACCAAAATATCTCTTCCCTTACTAAATTTTAACGTCTAAATGACCCCTTCTATTACAGGATTCCACTTTCTCTCTACCTATTTCAAGCTCACTACTGCTCCTATTTTTATCTATCTAGCTCAAGCTTCCTGCAGTTTCATCATATAAACCCTCCTTCTTGTACTTCACCTCATTATTGCCTTAGCTATCACTGTTTAGAACAAGTACCGCTAGCATGGCAACAATCAGCCATATTCCTGTTCATACAGCATACATGTAGCTCATAAATATTTACCACCAAAACCATGATATTGATCTACTGATAAGTCATTTCTCTATGATGGCCGAGCTATTTCATGCTACTTTATTTGTTAGCTTTCTTTTTTTCCACTTTATATTACTCTCTCAGTTTTTATTGCTTATGTATAAACTATTTACTACCTATATTTACCAAAGTTATGTATTCTTGACTGTTATCATTTTTTTGTATTGTTTGTAATGTGTTTTTGTAATGGAGCTTTTCTCCCCGGGCCTCCACTGAAAAAGGACTACTGGCCCAATTGGACATCCACAGTAAACAAATCTAAAATAACTAACTAACTAAATAAATAAATAATCAGATTTACTTTATGAAACCTTCATTTTCCACTGAGGCTCCATGACTTTCCCAATTAAATTTGAATTCTAGAATCCATGGTCTTTTGTGTTAGCTATTAAATGCATTAGAGTGATTAACATTTGCTTGATGTGCTGTTGACAGTTGCTTTGTGTTTTTGTCTTAAGTTTAATCTCATGCAATACATTTTCAACAAGCTGTTATGCCTGACTTTTGACACTCACAGGCATTTGAGTTCAAAATCCTGCCTAATACAACCATACTACTTCACGCAATCCACAAGGCTCAGCTCAAATAATTGATCAGAGAATGTAATAACACCTATTGGGGAATTTCTGTTTAACTTTTTTGGGGATATAGTTTAAGGTGAGCTTCAAGCCTTTATGTAGCCAGAAAATACTAAATCTATGTTCAAACAAAAACATGTGTAAGTGCATGATCTGGGCTAGAAAGGTTCAACAAAATTCCACCTGCATAAAGCTGAATTTCCTAGAAAATATATGATTCCTGTATTACCATTACTGCCAGTTTGGTCAAATTGCTTCAGAAGTGTCTCAGTAAAAAAAAAGAAACAGAAGCAGATAAGGGAGCCATAGATGGAAAATTAATCTGAAACATTCATTTTACTGGTAATCATATTAACTTGCTGTTTCTCAGTTAAAACTTGCTTCATTTTTCTTGCCATGATTTACTCACAACTGCTGGAGGGCCCGCTGCTTAAATAGGGTTGGAGGTATTTATAACCTATATGCTCTACTGTGATTTTCAATTTCATAATACTGTTTTGCAGTGTCTTAATATTGTTATTGCATTGTATTACTCTGCATATCTCGCTTTATCCTTGTCCGTGCTACTGCTCACCTTAAATGCACTAGCACCATTCAAGGCAGTTTGTGGTTGATTGTATTTTATTTGGGCCCATGAAATGTGAATTAATGGTTATCAGCCTTGATATAAAGCTTTCCACATTTAGAACACTGCATCTCAGTACTTACAAGTGATTTGCAAAATATTGCTTTAACTGGAATTTCTGCATTTCTTTTGTCTAATGCTGTTCATATATTTGACTCTGCTGCATAGCATTCTATAGGTGGAACACTAAATTGCCTTATTTGTGAGGGATAAATATAATAATTTTGTCTAACTACAGTTAAGCATTGCTTAAATTTGTGAGAAGAGCTCTGTGCTTGTCTTACGACAACAGTCCCTGTTGTCGCTGTTAACTTTATAAATGAAACTCTACAGTGCTTAATTAGTCAGGCACCTTTAAATAAGCACTGTGCTTGTCTTACTGTTGTGTTCCTTGTATTCACTGTTAAACCATTACTTTATTATCCATCTGCTCCTAAAATGATATTACAAACATCTGCTAAGTTTATTGTATTATTTAGTGTGAACTCTGCACTGCTAATAATTGTGAAAATTAAGTAGATGCAGTTCTGAACTTCCTTTTACCTGCATTTTGCAACCACTGCATATATTATTGACTTGCTGTTTTAAACAACATAGATGTGATGTATGCACACTAAATTATAACTATATAACAATTGTACCTACTGTCTGTCTATCCTTACCATTATCTTGTCTCTTACTGGCCATTCTCACCTCCATCCCACTCCTCATTCTGTCTATACCAACCATCCAGTTACATATTTCTGCTTACTCTCTGTCCTTACTGTGGTCTACACATTAGCCTGTAATACACTATCCTCTGAGTTTTTACCACATATTGCCTATTATAATATCTATCCTGTCTTCCTCGCCGGATGCTTTTTTCTGCTTATACTCTTAGATAGCATTGTACATTCTGTTGTACTTACCCCTCATCTAATATCACTTTGTTCCTCTTTTTTTAAAATTAACTTCCAATTTTATCTGCTCTATGTCCCAAATTAAACCACCCAACTGAGGGACTGTGGTTTCCTACCTAGTGCGATTAAGAGAGCTTTTGACTTCTAGGAGTCTATCAAGTCCTCTTTCACTTCAGCTACTTACCGTATGTTTTGAGCTTAAAATTATTCTGGCTGTAGTTTAAATGGCATCTGCTTACCACCAGAACCCACATCCCCCTCATATCCCTGGGGTTCTCTGTATCCTCTCACCTCAACACCTCTTATTTAAGGATAAAAGTTAACTCAATAAACTACATAACTCAAGTTACACTTTCTTATGTTCTCCAAAGGCACACATTCTAACACTGACACACATTAGTTATAAAGCATTTCACTCATACCTTATATTCTGTTTGACCTGCACACCTACACTTACTAAACTTTAGCTTAACAGGTATCTCATCATTGCAATCTACACCCTTTTAGCTAAGTATTTCTCATACTGCACTGTATTGGCTTAAATTATGTTACTCAACCTGTTTAGAACTCACAGATTGTTTTTTTGCAAGCAGTTCCAACTATGGGTGTAGGTCTGCTCTGTTCACCCTTGTTACATTTAGGCTCACTCCACTCCCCTACCCTACCATCGTTCCTACCCATACCCACTTCCATTACATTTATAGTTACCATAACTTCTCCCCTTCAAACCTAATACCCAATAGCACCAAAGTCCCTATTATACTAACTCTCCACCCCTTACAGACCTAAATAGTACAACTACCATACAATCCACTAAACCTACATTACTTCATCCATTCCTAGCTTAATCCCACTTCTATTCTTACCTCCAAATTAATCACAATTAGTCATAAAAATAATTATCCATCTCTTATTAAACTTCTGTGTATCTCTCACACTACAATATGCCACCACCCTTACATTCCACTATCTTAATAATACTAATAATACTCAGAACTCTACCTCTCAGTTTACCAACATAGTCTACATCTCTCAAATGCCGAATAATAATCTTATCTGCAAAAACTCACACTTTGCCTTCACATATTGAAAAACATACAAATAGCATTTCTAATATATGTGCTAGCCTAATTGACCACCATATTATACACTTATCAAAACTTAAAATCCTTTCATCTGCCACTAATTACAAATCTGAATTGTACAAAAAATCAACACATACCAATAAATCTTCATACCTCAAACAACTCTTCCTCCACTACTGAAAACTATCCCCGTGTGGAGACATCCACCCTAACCCAAGACCCCCTCATACATCTGCCTCTCTTTAGTCCCCCCTCACAGAAAATCTGTTGCTAGTAACTCTAAACATATGTAGCATCTGTAACAAAATAACAGAATGTCATTCATGGTTAACACAACACTCCCATACATACTAGCTGTTACTGAAACATGGCTAAAACCAGACATTCAAGACACTGAAATAGTACCTCCAGGATTTAATATACTAGGAAATGATAGAACCCATAACAAAGCAGGTCGAGTATCATCCATTTATCCCAATACCTAAACAATTCTACCTCTCCCCAAACCATTTCCATCATTTAGTAATGCTGATTTTTTTATTGCATACCTACAAATAAATAACACCAAACAGCTATATATTGCAGTAGTGTACATACCCCCTGGCCAAACCATTCCAATTATAGAAGACTATTTCTTCTGGATATCTAGAAACATCCCCAATGAAACAATTATCAAGGGCGATGTCAGCATTAACTGGAAAATTTTAATCACAAGCTTCACAGCAAACTGCATTGACCTTTATGGTTTTACACAACTCATCACCAGTCCCACCAGAATTCTAAACACTAATAACCTAGGAGCTACCCTAGACTGGATTCTGGTGCCTGATCTCCACAAATATTCTTATTCCAGTACTCTTCCTAATATCTTTAGTGACCATCTTTCTGCCTATACCTACAGGACAACCCTTCACGTACCTAAACCCCACACCTACAAAACATCCAGAAACTTAACAAACTTCAACCAATACCTATTTTATAGCATTCTAAAAACCATCAACTGGCCCCCACTAAAAACTCTACCACTAGAAAATGTCATCAACCACTTCAATAAATTGTTTCTAGATATCATTAACAGCTTAGCCCCTCTTTATACAAAAAGTAAAAAACTAAATCCACAAAACAAATACTACAATCCAGAGGTAAAGCCTGGAAAGATTGGCATAAGAATAAAAATGACACACATTTACTAAAATATAGGCAACTATGTAACAAAGCAAAAAACTAGTAATTGCAGACAAGAAAAAATATTTCTCCCAACAAATGACCAGCCATAAAAATAACCATAAATGTACTGTAAAACCATCTCAACACTCCTTACCCTAGGTTCCAAGCAAAACCCATCTCCTTCCACAGATAAACACCTTCCCAAATAGCTGATATGTTACAATATTTATTTTGTTAATAGCATATCCAAACTAGTAACAAAATCTATTTCTAACACAAACTCTAACTCCAAAGACAATCAATCACCACCCCTTTCCCAGACATCCAGCAAGAACACCACTTCTTTTTCCCTCCCTCACCAAAGTATTTCCATATCTAATACTCCATCTCCTCCTTTTTAATTACAACCAGTATCTACTTCTGTAATACATAAGCTTCTTCTCAGACTTAAACCTTATTCCCTCTCCTCTGTCAATTTTCCTTCAGAATATTTAAAACTTGCTGCTGATGCAATTGGTTATCTGGTCAGCATTCGTATCAATAGATCCATCATGGAATTCCCAAGTCCCTAACCCTTGGAAGAAATCCATCATTACCCAGCTACACAAAGGAGGAAAATCCAATGAACTAACAAATTATCAACCCATCTCTGTCCTCTCTCCTCTATCCAAGCTGCTGGAAAAATATATACACATGCAACTACTAAACCACCTAACCCATAACAACCTTCTTACATACACCCAACATGGTTATCAGCCAGCACATGGCACAACCACAGCTCTTACCGCCTTCATAGATACTGTTAGGAAAGCCATAGACTCTGGCCAAAAAAAACTCAAAAAATTCTACTAGATCTATCTAAGTCCTTCAACACTGTATCACATCACAAACCTCTACACCAGCTTTCTATAATGGATTGTTCACAACCCTCCCAACAATGGTTTGTTAGTTACCTAACTAATAGACAATAATGTGTAAAATAGCAAAGTTGTTTTTTTTCAATATCAGGTTAACAAAACTAGAGTGCCACCAGAGTCTATCCTAGGACAAGTGCTCTTTAATATCTTCATTAATAATTTACACACAGTTTCCCCTCAAAGCTCTATTATTCAATACACTAATGATTCTACCATCATCTCCTCCTCAAACAGCATCCAACACCTTCTGCAAATGCTACAAGATGCCTTTAGCTCAACTGAGTTTTGGCTCAGTGGAGTACAACTACTCCTCATCCCTAATAAGACAAAACTTCTTTTCCCACCAAAATTTTCTTCATTACATTTTAAAATATATTCACATAACAATACTGAGACTGAAATTATAACAAATGCAAAGCTATTAGGCATCACCATAGATAATAAACTTACATTTGAGCAACCCATACATAATGTCATAAAAAACTCACTTCAAATCAGGAACACTATACAGACATAAAAATTTAGTGGATATCTCCACGAAAAAGCACTAGCCAATGCCTATTTGCTCCCCTGTCTCTTAAATGGTACCCTCATTTTTACCAACCTGCATACATCATTAAAGAATGTTTTATTTATTTTTATTTATTTTATTTTACATTTGTTGACCGGGTTTGTCTGGTTGAGCTAGTGGCTCATTTTCAGCAGAGACTCAGGGAGAAAAGCTCCACGGTGAAGATAAAATTATACAACAGATACAGAAACTTAAAAATACATTTCAGTTACATACACATAAAAAAGAATTATACATCCGGGAGTACACAAAAAGTTTCAAAAACATCTATACAATATTTTCAATGGTAGAGAAGTGATGTAGAGAAACCAAAAAGCACTTTTGTGAGGCAAAACATTTTGAAAAGGAAATACACATCTAGGATGGACTCAGTAAACCAGCATAGAATAAACTTAAGATATATGATCAGAGGTATATAGAAGGGGGTTATGGTAATAAACATGGTATGAACTGGTGAGAGATAAAAGAGGAGAGACAGTAGCAGCTGATAAGGATAGTCCAAAACATCAGCAGAATAAGCTTCCGTCCTGCTAAGATAACATCACCAAATTTACTTCAGGTAAATCTTACTGATCACACCACTGTTGCGCTCTTAATGAACTTAACTGGCTTGAACTCCCCCATTATCTTGACTTCCTGTAACCATCTCTAGTACACAAAATGATATACAAACCTGATAGCTGCACTGCTCTAAAAACTATTCTACATCCCTACATCCCCACCAAAACCCTCAATTGAGAAAACAAACAAATTAAAACTGTACACAGACCTAACAAAAGAGCTGGCCGGTGTCTTTACTCCTATACTATTACAAAACTATGGAACACCTTACCTACAGCTATTAGCACCATTGATTGCTTCAGGAAATTTAAGGTCTAATTAAAAATCTACCTTCTTAACTCTGGTATCTGCCCTTGCTACTTGCCAAAGAGATAAACTTCTCCTTCCCCCTTCAACTTTCTCTCTTCTGCTCATTTCCTCTATAAATAATCTCATATTCCTGCCTCCCATTTCCCCATCTTATCCTCCCCTCTCTCTCACCTCCCCATTATCATAGTCACTTCTCACTACTTCTACCTGTTTGTTATTACCTCTTCTTCCTTTATTCTATCTCTTCTGTTCCTCTTCAACTACACCTACCATATTATATCTACTTTTCTTCTCATCTTACAGTTCTCCTATCTGTTCTACCTTTCCCCCTACCTACTACTATAGTTAAAACTCAGTAAATCACTAAGAAATTAGTATTACTAATATTACTATCCTAAAATTATGCCCATATTGCAATGCATGTATTCACCCAACGGTATATTCAGTTTATCAATTGTTTTTCCACTTTGTACAATATTACTATATTAGCTCTTTCTATTTTCTAATTTCTATGATGTTCATCATGCTACCCTGCTGCAATCATCACACTTGGGTTATCCTGTCATCAGGCGGTCCCGCAGTCGTCCGGATTTCCAAAGTCTTGGTCCGACGTCAGTGGCTGTCGCCTCATCCCTGACATCAGTGCGCCAGGGTACATATACTGCAACCAACGCCATTTTCTTCAGTCTTTCTTGCCGCGCGGTGCCCAAAGCAGAAGCAGTTCGCAAGTGCCGGTCAGCCGACTCCTGAGATTGTCGAATTCGAATTTCAGACCGAAGTCTTCTATAAAGCTAAGTACCCCGTTGGGGAAACTTTTCTTGCCTCAGACCGATGTCAGAAAAAGTTAACAATTGTATTTCTTGTGGGAAGCAAATACTCATTCTTATTGCATACCTTGCCTAGGCCCTGATCACGACGTCACTTCTTGTCATTTTTATGCTAGGTTTAATAAGCGTACTATTAAAAGACAATTTGATTTTGCATGACACTTTTTTAGTAGAAAATTTAACTATAACATGCCGTCGAAGCTACTGACTACCGGCGTGCACAAAAAGTGCAGGGGCAAGGACCGACAGCCAAGGCCTAAACCTGATTCCGAGGCCTCGGTTGATCCGGTCTCCGGTTCTCTGGTTATCAGTGAGGCTCCGACGCAGCCCTGACTACCGCAGTTCTGGAACCCGAGACCGCTACGGATATTTTGACGGAATGTACTAGGCCGATGCAGCCTTTTACTTCAGGCCCTCCTGACAATATACCTTCTAAGGACGTCGGTGCTTCTGAAACGCCACCGGTTTCTGAGGGCGTTTTCAGACCGACGACTCTCACAGTCAAAACATTTTCTAAGTCTAAGACTCCTTCTAAAGCTAAAAAGACTACACTTCAGTGTCCTGTTCAAGGCCCTATGCCTAAGAAGCAGATGCTCAAAATGGCTGAAGATTTGATTTCTCTTATCAGGGGCTCTCAGCCTCCTCCTGACAAAAGGCCTAGAAAAGAGGAAGATTCTGCTTCTTCTGAGCAACTGTCTATTTCTTCGGATTCCTCTGAAGACCAAAACTTTTCCTACTCTCCTTATGAAGATTCTGATGCTGAGGACTCTATTCCCTCAGCTTCCCCTCCTGAAGACTACTCTTTTGGGGAAACTTTACACACTATGAGGGAACATTTCCACTGGGAAGGTCAGGATTACTCTGATTCCAAGAAAAGGCTCAGAGAGTTTCTTTTACTCCCCCAACACAGACCTCTAGCCATCCCACCTGTTTTGGACATTGTGGATGATGTCTATTTAGAATCCAGTTTCAACCCAGACTCTCTGCCTCCTGCTCCGGCTAAGCCTGACAGATACTACAGAGTACCTGATTCCCACAAATTTCTTTACAAAAGCCCAGTAGCTGACCCAGAGACTATCTCCCAGGGTCCCAAGGGGGCTAAGGCTTCCATGGCTAAAAACCCAGTACCTTCTGAGAGGGACTCAAGAGCACTAGACAGGTGGGGGAAAAAGGTTTACACCTCAGCCACATTAGCTATGAGAGCACTAAATTGTCAATTTCATATGCTCAAGTATCAGCAGTTTCTAATCTCTCAGTTACAACAAAAGATAACCTCCCTTCCTCAACAATCTGAATTGAAAGAAGTACAGGATTTGTTGCACGCCACCGAGCAAGTGGGCAAACATAACTTACAATGTGGGTTTGATTCTTTGGAGACCTCCTGCAGAGCAGCTGTCACTGGATCAGTTATACATAGGCATGCCTGGTTAAAGGAACAAAGTCTACCTGATCATGTTAAAGCAAAACTACTGGATGCACCCTTACAGCAGGATGTTCTTTTTGGAGTTAAAGCAGAAGTGCTAAAGTAAATGGAAGATAAGGTGAAATCAATGCAGACAGTCAAAGATTTCCTACAAGTACAACCGCCTCGCTTCAGCAGAAACTGGCCAACAAAAAATTGGTCCTTTCCAGCCACTGACAGACCTCAGAGGGGTAAATACAGGCGCCCAAGGGGTAGAGGACAACTACAAGCCCAGTATATATCTCGCCAATGGGGCACTCCAACCCAGAAAGGAGGAGAAGACAGGTCTCAACCCACCAGAAGGCAAACTCAATGACTTGCACCTCAACTGGCCAAACAAAGCTCTTTTGTCAGCCCCCTTGGGGGGAAAACTAGCGCTTTTTGCAGACAACTGGCACATGGTCACAAAGGACAAATGGGTCCTAGACATAATTTTACGAGGATACAGATTCCACTTTCACACCTTGCCAATGAAAAGAGGAATGCCAAACCTGCCACTAAATCAAAGGGCAGAGGCTCAAAAACAAATTACAGCTCTTATGGCCATGAGAGCCATTCAACGGGTACCGATTCAAGAGCAAGGCCAAGGATTTTACTCAAGGCTCTTTCTAGTACCCAGAAAGGACAATGCTTGGAGACCAATTCTGGACCTTTCAATTCTAAACACTTACCTTCAAGTCCCAAAATTCAAGATGCTAACACTACAGCAGCTACTTCCCATGTTGGCCAAGGAAGCATGGCTGGTAACGTTGGACCTCAAGGAGGCATACCTGCATGTTCCTATCAGACAAAGTTGCAGAAGATACCTCCATTTCATTGCAGGTTCAACCCATTACCAATTCTCTGCACTGCCCTTTGGCTTATCTACTGCACCCAGAGTTTTCACAAAATGCTTGGCACCAGTAATTGCATACTGCAGACAAAGAGGAATTCAAATATATCCATACCTGGACGATTGACTCATCCAAGCAGAAAGAAAAGACATACTCTTACATCATCTGGCTTTTGTGAAGCATCTACTAAATTGTCTGGGGTACACAGTAAACAAAAAGAAGTCAAAACTAGTACCCTCACAAAAAATGACATTCCTGGGTGCCAGCTTGGACACAAAGGCCCAGAAGGCTTATCTTACACCAGACAAGCAACTACAACTGACTCAATATTTTAAGACAATGGCAACAAAGACCCAATTAACTGCAAAAAAAAAAAATTCTGCAGGCTTTGGGCTTCATGGCATCTTGCATTCTGATAATACCATTTGCAAAACTGCATATGAGGAAATTACAGTGGTACCTAAAAAGTGTATGGTCTCAACACAGCCACAGCTTGGACACAGTGATATCTCTCATTCCCTGCCTTCAACAGGAATTTCTATGGTGGGCACAGGCATGTCACCTCAACAAGGGTCAGCCTTTCACCTTACCCCCAACCAGGCAAACTATCACAACAGACACTTCAGAGTATGCCTGGGGGGCACACATGGCAGGGCAATGCATTCAAGGCCTATGGACTGCAGAGCAAAGAAAACTGCACATAAATCAAAAAGAGATGCTAGCTGTACAGAAAGCTCTGACAGCCTTCAAGGATCTACTACATCCAGGACAACTTGCAATAAAGACGGACAACACCACAGTAATGTGGTACATAAACAAACAAGGGGGCACACATTCCTACCCTCTTTGCAGGCAAGCAATAATCTTATGGAACACAGCTCTGGACTACCAAGTTCGGTTACAAGCTCAATTCCTGCCAGGACAGAAAAACGCATTGGCAGACGACCTAAGCAGAAACATCAAAGATCCCCACGAGTGGAAGCTAGACCCACAAATATTTACAATGATAACTCAAAAATGGGGCCTACCAAATATAGACCTGTTTGCCAGTCCTCAAAACTACCAACTGACAAAAGTTTGTACAAGGACATTCCACCATCAAGCTTGGAAAGTGGACGCTCTCTCCTTCAGTTGGAAAAACCTGACAGCATATGCCTTTCCTCCATTACCTCTTTTCACAAAGGTTCTTTTGAAGGTCAAAAAGGAGAAACCTCGACTAATTCTCATAGCCCCAGACTGGCCATGCCAGCACTGGTACCCGCTATTGAAGAATATGGCTCACAGCCCACCATGGATATTGCCTCAAATACCTCATTTGCTCATGCAGCAAAACAAACAGATTCTACACAGCCAGCTAAAAACCTTAAACCTGGCTGCATGGCAAATCTTTTAAACATCCAACCAGCCCTTCTTTCACAAGCAGTTCTGGATGTTATTCTGGAAGCAAGTAGGCCAAGCACCAGGAAGGCTTACTCGGACAAATGAAAAAGATTTTCTGCCTGGAACCAAGCTAAAGGCCAAGACACAACTCAGCCTCATATGCCTCACATTCTGTTGTATTTAGCAGAGATGTTGCACAAAGGTCTTTCCTTCTCCTCAATTAAAATCCATGCTTCAGCTATTTCAGCTCACTACGACATGAATCCACCTTTATTTTCACATCCTCTTCTAAAGCAGTTCCTCAGAGGGGCAAAAAACATTAGACCACCTAGAAGAGCTCCTACACCAACATGGGACCTCAACTTTGTTCTGGAAAAACTAATGTTACCTCCCTTTGAACCAGCTTTCTCTGCAGACCTTCAGTTCCTATCTTGAAAGACTGCCCTGCTCCTGGCAATAACTTCTGCTAGGAGAGTCTCAGAATTACAGGCACTACTGGCAGTGGAACCTTTCCTCATTTTTCATCAAGACAGAGTTTCTCTACGAACTAATCCTTCCTTCATGCCTAAGGTGGTTTCCAGTGTAGCTTTAAATCAAACCATCCATCTACCCACTTTCTTTCCCAATCCACAGAACAAAGGTGAGAGACTCTTGCATTCCTTGGACATTCACAGGCAGCTTTGTTACTACTTGGACAAAACTAAGGCTTTCAGAAAAACTGACCAGCTCTTTGTATCCTATGCTACAGCTTCTCAAGGGAGGGCTATATCCAAACAAACCATTTCCAAATGGATAGGCCATTGCATACGGTTCTGTTATACCCATCATGGGAAACCAGTTCCTACTACCATTAGATCCCACTCTACCAGGGCAACAGCTACCTCTACAGCCTTTCTCAGAGGGGTTCCTACCAAGGAAATTTTAGAAGCTGCAACTTGGAGTTCAGTGCACACCTTCACCAAACACTATCACTTACCTCTTTATTCTATGTCCAGGGCAGACTTCGCCACTGCAGTTCTGCAGGGCCTCATTGCCTCCACTAACCCTCTATGATACCTCCACCCTACCTTAGCTTTGGGACTCAACCCAAGTGTGATGACTGCAGCAGGGTAACACGATGAACATAGTACAGTTTTGTACCTACCATAAATGTAGATGTTCAAGTGTTCACCCTGCTGCAGTCCAGGTTACCCTCTCTCCAACCCCTCTGATCTTCTGGCTAAATCTCTGCTATGCCTTACTGATGTATTTGCTTATAGCTGAAGGGATTTTGTGTTTGTGCGGTGTTCACTCCATTTGGTACTAATTTTGATCACCTTTTTGGGGGCACCTGACATCTGGGGCAAGAAAAACTGAAGAAAATGGCGTTGGTTGCAGTATATGTACCCCTGGTGCACTGACGTCAGGGATGAGGTGACAGCAACTGATGTCAGACCAAGACTTTGGAAATCCGGCCGACTGCAGGACCTCCTGACGACAGGATAACCCAAGTGTGATGACTGCAGCAGGGTGAACACTCGAACATCTACATTTATGGTAGGTACAAAACTGTACTTTCTAGTTTCCCTGTCCTTAAACTTTATAGGTTCATAGGTTCATAGGTAGGTACTAGGCTATCTGCCCGAGGGCATTTATAAGCCTAGCCAGAGTGTGTTAGCTTTCGCCACCCCATTGATTAATTAACTGATCCTCTGTCAAGCAGAGCCAATGAAGTGATCCCAGGGGTGTATTTTCTGTTACCCATCCACTCGTCAAGGTTGCTCTTGAAGAGTGTTAGTGAGGGGCTCTACCTGATGTAATTTGGAATTTTGTTCCAAAGCATGGGGAGTCTCTGTGACAGGAATCTATCCGTCCAGCATGGTCTATTTATTGTTGTGGCAAGGTTTAGATCACTAGAGTGCGTGGCTCACAGTGACTTGGATTTCTTTAGGTGGAGCATGTCCATCAATTCTGAGTTGGACAGGGCTTTGTAAGTCAGGCAGAGATCACCTCTGAGTATGCAATATGCCACTGAGTACAGCCGGAGTTTTTTCAGTCGGGCTACATAGGACATATGTTTGAGGCCAGTAGTCCTCTTGGTGAGGTACTTTTGTGGTCTTTCCAGCTGTTGGAAGTGTCTTGTGAGGTACATCCCAAATGGGGCATTGTACTCTATGATGGGTCTAATGTGTGATGAGCAGAGGGGCACTATAACCTCTTTATTTCTAGATGCGAACCCTTTAGTAATTAGATGGGCCACATAGAAGGATTTCCTAACTACTTTGGCAATATGATTGTCAAAGGAGAGATTATAGTAAGATCTCTTATTACCTCTTCTGTATTAACGGAACTGCCACCTATGTGGTAATTCGTGTGTGTTTTGTTTTTCCCCAAATGGGATGACTATGCATTTTTTGGCATTTAGCTTGAGGCCATGACTTTGACACCAGGTGTCTGTCTCAGTAAGGCCCTTTTGGAGGATGTCCGTGTCAGCCAGAGAGTCAATTATGGCTCCCAGTTTGCAGTCATCGGTGAACTTGGTTAGCCATAGTCCTCCTGTGTTTGCCTGTACTTTTGAGAAGTATATGCCGAACAGTAGGGGTCCCAGGACCGAGCCTTGCGGGACACCACTTGTGACTGGTTTAGAATCGGACCTGGAGCCTGCTATTCTTACTGTGTGAGTTCTGTTTGGAAAGCCAGTTGCCAACCCATCTCATGACATAGGGGTTTATGTTCAGGCTGGTGAGTTTTTCTGTAATACCCGAGTGGGGAATGGTGTCAAAAGTCTTGGCGAGGTCAAAGTAGGCTGTGTGAATGACCTTTCTCTCATCTATGGCCTTGGTGACTGTCTCGAAGAAGTCAACCAGGTTTAGTTGGCATGATCTGCCATTAACAAAGCCAAACTGGGTCGGGTCAAGTGTTTGAAGGTTCCCAATGTCTTTGTTAATGAGTTCTATGATGATGTGCTCCATAGCCTTGCAGACCAGTCTAGTCAGGCTTATGGGGCGATAGTTACCAGGGTAAGCTGTGGCCCCTCCTGTGTGGAGAGGAATAACCATTGCTGTGCGCCATTCTATGGGCATGTAGCCCGTGGAGAGGCTGAGGTTGAACAGCGTGTTTAGGTGGGGAGTTAGTTCGGTCTGTAGTTCATGCAAGACCCAGCCTGGGATGGCATATGGTCCCATTGACGCTGTGTTTTTGGCTTTTGAAAGGGCTGTTTTCACCTGTGCATCTGTGATTTGTGGGGCACTACACTTTTCCAGTATTGTCGTGGGCCCTTTTGGAGGTGAGAGGGGGGTGAAGTTTGCACTGAATCTATCTGCCAGGATGTTGGCAATATCAGTAGGTTTAGTATATTTTGTGCTATTTTGCACAAGTTCAGTGCATATCTGCGAGTTGTCACTTAGATTCTTAACATAGCTAAAGAAGGCTTTGTGGTTATCTTTTGAATCCTTGACTATTTTTCTTTTGAAGTTAGCCCGCAGAGGGCAGGAAATTAGGCTAACTTTAAACATTTTTGCCTTCCAGGTGTTTTATTTTTTGTATACTGCTGCTCTTTGATATTGCAACAATGCTAAATAATAATAACAACTGCTCTTGGCAACTATGCTGTTACAATGTTCTACTGTTTATAACCTCAATAATTTCACCAACTTTATCTATTTTTAATTATCTAATTGTTAAAGTGTAATTAATTTGTTAATTATTAAAGTGTAAGCATTTCATTATTGTTGGAGCTTTTCTCCCATGGCCTCCAGTGAAAATGATTTCCTGACCCAGTCGGACTTTCCCGGTCATCAAATGCCATAAATAAATAATAAATAAGTAGAGCTATCCAACCATACTCACTAGGCTTTCAGTTACTTGTGTTTGGATTGAAGTATCCCTGTTGCCTTTGGCTGTATATTTAATAGACTCATTATAACTTAAAACAAAGTAGAGTGGTCACCATATTGGTGGGTGTCCCTCTCCCTATTTCAAACATTGTGATGCAGATAGGTATAAGATCTTATTTAGGTGAAGATACTCAGACTAATATGGGTGGTAGTAGAGAATGCTTATGATAATGTGATGTTATAACCTTATCTGATATCTGTATATAAATGTTTGGAATGCAGGATGCATTATCTTTTAAGTGGTTGAGGAATAGTCAGTTCAAATATTGTAGGCCTCATTCAAACCCTGATTATCAAAATTTACTGAGTATAAGGATTGCTATCAAATTTACCTTTATATTCCCAAATGAGAATCATATATATGTAGGAAAGTTATGTTAGGTAGTGTGTTAAAAGTTGTAGTGCATTTTTTTTTACTTGTAAAACACATTAAATTCATTTAAAACAGGCATTATTTTTGAGAAGGTTTTATCTATTTCTCGTATATATATATATATATATATATATATATATATATATATATATATAGGAATAAATGGAATAAATGGGACACCACACCATCTAGAGGCCTGTTTTATAAATAAATAATACTTGGGATCTCACTTAAGTTACCATTTTCAAAGTAAAAGTCAAACAAGCAAAGATTGTCCTTTATGTAAAATGTAATTATTGTCATGCAGCTTAAGACAACAATTGCAGAAAAATGAGAACTTTTCTTCTACCTGTTTACTGTTATATCTCAGCTGATAGAATGTGCTTTCAATAAATGTTTCAAAGTTCAATAATGATATTTGTAGTAACGTATGTTCTTTAGCACACTATTATAATGCAATGCAACTCATATCTTAATTAACATATTACGCACAAATGCAGTTGCTGAGGTGTGTAATATGGAGCAGTTGATAAAACTCTTTTACCACACTGCTAGACATTAAGCATGCTACATAATTCTGAATGTTTTATGAAATTAATATAGAACTCTATGGTACTTTCTTCATGTCTTTTGTTAAGTCATTAACAGCAATATCTGTTAGGTTACATATTATGTGGAAGGCTTACAACTTAGCAAACATAAACATCTCTGAACTTACACAAAACTGTTAAACTTTGGCTCTGCAAGCTGTTGAAACATCTTCTGTTGATTGCAGTTAAACACCAAGAGTACACTAATCTTAAAACTGAGGGTCATAAACAACCTATGTGTTTAAGATATAGATGTCAAAAATATACCTCAAGACCGAAGCTTGAGAAGTAAGTTTCAATACCAGTGTCAAAAGCATATAAAAATGGTTATGATCAGAAAGATCAGAATATAATTGTTTGTAGAGCACAGAAATTCATCTGTTGCCATGTACTACAACAGTTAGAGAAGGTTAATGCAAGAGCACTGAGTATTTTGAAGCTTTGAAAGCTGCAACGCACTTAATGCTGTTGTACAGAGAACAACTTCCAGAGGAGAACAGCAGAAAGTGGAGGCAGATTTAAAAGATGTTAAACACTTCATTCAGCCTAAAATAGTCTGAATGAAGTGCATTAAACATTTAACGCATCTGAAGGTGTCTGTGTTTTCTGATGCTTTTCTCTGGTGACTGAATATAACTGTTAATGCTCTAGATCAAGACTAGAGTGTAACTGCAGTGAGAGATGCTTAACAACTATGCCTTATACACAATTTTGGAGCATAATCATGGTACTCTAGGCACTGCAAACAATAATTAATTCTAGGTCCCTCTTTCCCACTCACCCTTAAATTATTTCTCATCTCCAGACTGTTACAGTTTAGAAATGTCCAAACTACAAATAGTTACTGCCATAATATGCACAGATGTTTTCTCTGCTCTCAGGTAAATGATTTTGGTTAAGAAAAGAATATGTATACCCATATCATTTCATTTATAACTGCTTGTGGTTGTGGATATTGTTCAAAAACATCTTGTGGATAAGCTGACTTACCTACTTAACAACAAAAAAAAAAAAAAGAAAAGTATAATAATAAAATAACTTCCTTATTGTAAATCTGCCAAATGGTTTGTTAGCTATTAGTCTAACCTCATATAAGAAAGCAATTCATGCCGCAGATAGTAATCATAATAATAATAATAATAATAATATAACACTGAATTTAGCATGTTTTCTGAAATCAAGACTACAATAAAACGGATTTACTTTTGAATTTGTATTTATGTAGAGAAGGAACAGGTATAGGTAGTTACTAGGCATGTAGTCCAGAGACTATTGAGATGGGTAGACATGTTTTCCTAATTGTCCAAAATCACTGTCTTATGTGACTTGCTCAAGGTCACACAGCTGGCAAATGAAGGCTATGAGAATCAAACACTTTACCACAGGAAGCAGTTTGTTAACATCTCAGAGCCTTTATTCTCTGCACTAACTGTCAGTCTTTTACTAACCTCTGCTTCCCACAGTCTGCACTGACAAGATGGAAGCCTGTGTAAACAGATATGTCTATTGCAGCTCTCTGTGCCTTACATTTGTCATTTCAACCTTGTAACCACAGTCAATATAAAAAACTGAATATGAAAAACTTCTAACAAGTGTCAGTAGAATGAGTACACCCTGTTTTCATAACACCCCCCCCAAACAATCAAAAGTAGAAGTTTTTGTAAACAGTATTTGCAACTGAACACAGAGATACACAAACCATACATGGAGATCCTTCTGTACTATCAGAAGTTTAGAAATGTAAGCATAAGAAGAAGCATTGTATGTCGCTGTTCTGCCTAATATATTAAGGAAGACAAGATTTGTAGGACAAAAAAGAAATGCTTTTGGTCAATTTGTGCCAGTTTTATTTGAATCTTTCATAATAGCACTGGCAACTGAGAGCTCCAAAACCACATAGTTAAGCCAGATATTGAGGAAGTGGCCCTTATTTTGTCATCTTTTGCCATTCAGTTCACACATACTTGCAGAGGTGGTGCGCCCTCTATATTATTTATTTATTTTATTTATTTATTTTTACATTTGTTAACCGGATTGGTCTGACTAGACCCAGAGAGCCCTTTTTCAGAGGAGACCTGAGGAGAAAACTCCAGGAAAGTAATCAAAAAAATAAGAAAAAAAAAAACAATTCAAGCTGTAAGATACTTAATACAAAAACAGAGAAGCAGAAGTATACAACATAAATATTTCCAAGGCAAAAATACAGTATTTTGAGAATGCAGTAGCAATATGTTTGAGAAATTTGCTTAGCATTAAGTTACATACAAGGAATATAGCAATGCCTAAAATAAAAAATATGTAATATACAATTCAGAGTAACATCATGACATAGTACAACAAAGATGCATTTAATAGCATAGGTACTAACTGCAGTGAGAGTAATATGTGTAGACAGTTTAGATAGCAGATACCAGGCAGATATGTTGATTGAGAGAAGAAGAAAAATTCTTTAGGTTATTTTCTGACAAGGACAGTTCCATGCATGTTGGAAAATAATTTTTAGTTGCTTTTTGAATTTGACACTTTTGGTTGTGGAGTGAAGGGACAATGGAAGTTTGTTCCATGAGTATGCAATTTAATGACTGTTAAGTATTTTTCCAATATTTGTGTTTGAATTGTTTTTTTTACTGAACAAAGATGATATTCGACTAGAATGAAGACAACTGTTTGCTGTCACATCATAAGGTTAATTAAGTAAACATTTAGAATGAGATATATATTCTAAAAATGACTTTCTTAGGATCTCAGTCCCAGAACTTCCAAGAAATTGTCAAATCAAACATGTACTTTGATGGCTGTCTATAATCTCTTTATATAGCTAAGCTGTGGAATTCCATTCTCCCAGACCTTAGACAGAAGACCAAATATAAAACATGTCTGTATAATCTAAAAACAACCTTAGTTCCACTAGGACCTGTCCTTGCACCTGAATTCCACCTCCGTCCATCCAGCCTCTAAGAATTATCCATCCTATTCTCTCCCTCTCTTTTTCTACCTCCTATCTGACCTCTAACACCTATCCATCCAAGTCTCTCCCTCTCTTTCTATCTACATTTTTAACCTTATACTTAACAGCTGATATATACTGTTGATGCAATTATTTTTAACATTCATTACTGATGTTTTCTATTTCTGTACATATATATTTTTGTAATTGTTTTTGCGTATGTTTTCAAGAATGATCATATACAGTTGATTTTTTTGTTTCCTGTGTTGCATGACTCTGGACTTTTCTCCCAAAGCCTCCACTGAAAATGGGCTTTTAGCTCAGTCAGATTATTTCCAATCAACAAATTGGAAATAACTAAATATTTATTGATTACTTGAAGTATAACCCTTTTATTTTAAAATCCAAAATCTTGATGATCAGCCAACTTCATGATCAGTAAGTTTAGCAGTTAGTTCACAGGACTAAAGCTATGAACTGTTAATGAACTGGTTCCTGTAGTACAGGATACAAGGTTTGATTCCTTCCACTGCCATTTGTTTACTGTGTGAAACTGAGCAAATCACATAACCAGACAGTGCTTCCAGGAACAAAGGAAAAATCCATGGTCATTCAGAAGTCATGTAGCATTAACACTGGTAGGTCTTTAAGGTGTCATTTGCATATATCCCCTGGGCCTTTGTTACAGGAGGTTTTAGGTATTACACAACACAGAGACTCTTGCTTGGCAGGATCTTTCTTGCAATTTTTACACAAGAGAATTCTTCTAAGATATTTCAACAAATATTACAAAATGAGTCATAATGCTCTAACTTGAGTTTCCACTTCATTAATTGCTTAGGACCTGTTGTACATGCAGCAAAACTTCATACTGTACAATAAACTATTCTCATGTAGCCACATTAAATATATATAAAGGTATTACAAATATTTAATTTCTTTAGCTGGCATATCCCAGAAGCTTTGTAGCACCAGCATGTAAAATGCTGGACATATAAGAGTTATTTTCTAAAATAAATAATTATAATAACTGTATGTGCTCATCAACAAAGTTTTTGTTTGCTCTAATCACATCATCGTTTGTATTAAGGATATAACATAACATGTCTAAAATGAACTCGGATAACAAGAACTGCATCCATTAATTTTGCTGCAGACAGTTTAACTCAATACCTGATCCTTAAAAGATCTTGTTCAGCTCATTGAATTTCTCCTTTTGATAACTGGAATTATGAAACTACTTAAACTACTTTAATGTTGTAGATTCATTGTGATACAGACAGCAAAACTGCTTTACTTCTATTTCACTTGTGAGAAGACATGACTTGCAGCTCTGGATTATGTAATACATTTTGAATTATTTTACATTGTTTGAGAATGCATATACAAAAAGAGTTTTATTTTCATCCAGGTAAGTAACCTGCCCTTTACAACTAGAATGCACAGGGGAGACTCTTTTGGAATCTGAGTTTGAGCTGCTTCTTGACAGTTCTCCTTTGTGATATCAACAAACATTTGTACCGAGTTCTGTGGTTGCTATGGATTGTTCACAGAGATGACACAGACATACATTTTAACAAGCTAGAAGCATTTGTGTGAAACAAGTTCCACCATTAGTCGGCAGGCTAATGTATCACCTTTCTTAACCTAAAGTAAATCACACTGTGCTCTACAGACAGTAACATTTTGCAGTGCAGTTATTTTGCTTTGGATATATAGTCTTCCCAAAGGGCACGCATTACTCTGAAATGGTTCAAGTGCCTCTGACTGATGCTCTGTATGGCCAGGATTCCAGGGCAAATCTGATGAAGTTAGTTGTAAAAGCTATAAGAAAGGCAAGTGACTCTTCTCACTCTGATCAGACAAACTAGAAGCAGAAGACAAACATGCTCTTGCAACACTATTGATTTTGTTGAATCATCACAAGTGACAATAAATGCAGAAATCTCTCTCTCAGCTTAGCTGTCAGATGAAACTACACTATTTAGAAGACAAGTATCAACTAAACCATGTTTAGGAGAATGCAGTGGTTTATGTTAAAATGATCATTGAATAATTTTCTTTAATTTTATTTTCCAATAAATTATCTTCTACATACCTTTTAGTTACAGCATTAAATGTTTTGTGTGATAAATGTGACATGGAGATTAACGTCATCACATTTAATCAAATCACACACACACACACACACACACACACACACACACACACACACACACACACACACACACACACACACATGCACGCACACACATGCACACAAGCACACATTACATATATAAAAAGAGAGTGACAGAAGACAGAAATTTTGAAGTACTGAGAGTAAACTGCCCTCCATCTTCCATCTAGTCAGTTTACTCGCATTTAATATGGGTAAATAGTTCAGTAATCTACAATAAAATGTGAATCAGGAAAATAACATGCAACATATTATGTCTCCTTATAGTAATCCGGTTGCTTCCTGATCAAGAAATCTGCCCGTTAATGTTGTTAAAATGTTATATAGTGTGTTTTCTTTACCACTACACTTTGTTTTCTGAAGTGTTATCGACAGAATGTTAAAAACATAGTGTTGTTGTTTCTTTATTCCCTTTACTGACAGCATGTCGATTATGTATTTTTTCACGACACAGACTTTGTAAAGGTGAGCAGTGCAGTAAAGAAATCGGAGCACGAGCTAAAGGAAACTACATCTCGGGTGTTTTACACAGGATATGCAGTTGCAGAGTGATAGTGTTCTAGTTAATTCTTAATGTAATTGAGTATTCAATCTGATGTGCCCAAGTTGCAGTTGGTGAGGGCACTCTGTAAGTGATGGAAGTTTGCAGTGTCGCACTCACTAAAACTGACAGAGCTGACACTGACTGTACTGTTTCAGGCATGCAGCACCGTGCTTGCTAAGTGATGTTAGTCTTTTATACAGTAAATGTCTGATTTTTAGATCTGTGAATGCTCGGTAGTCTTAACTGTACAGCAGCGTTCTGTTTTTCCATGTGTTTTGTTACGTGTTTGGAGCAGTATCAGAATTTCCTTTATATTTGTTCTTTACTAATATGCAGGGCGTGAATCAAGAATGGGGTGGGGGGAATGGAAACAGCCTTTCAGACTGCATCCATAGCCCTGAAAGTAAGGAAACTTACATCGCGTTATTTCAGTACTGAACTGCAATTGTGAATGTCAGGGAATGTGCAGTATATCAAGTCCGAGATTGTGCCCCCCCACACACACATGCCCTTTTCTGAGGTGCACAGTATTAACAGTGCATATATACTTGCAAGGAATACAACAGGCTTATTTATAGCTTACAGCAAAGCCTCCTTGAAGGGGCAAGTAAATATTCACAACAAATTAATGATCTACTCCAAAGGGGTACACATACCTCTTCAGCTAGCTCAGTTTCCATTTATGCAAAAGAAAGCATCCATGACAATTCAAGCATGTGTGTGTAATGCACTCAATACAGGAAGAGGGTTTTTTCAAATCTTTGTCATCCTAAATGTAATTGTACCTTTAATTTTCTGCAAAAACGACTTCAAATAACACCTAACAGTGTTTCCTGAAGTTGTCTTGATTCCAGGATGACAATTTCGCAACTGCAAAAATCTGGTTGTGATAATATGTAAATACTTTATATATATATATATATATATATATATATATATATATAGATATATATATATATATATACACACACACACACACACACACACACACACACACACACACACGGGTCTACTTCTTTTGACCTAACTTTCATTTGCCTGACACTCATTTGCCTGAGACCAAATGACTGAAATTACATTTGCCTGACACTTCATTTGCCTGACACTTCATTTGCCTGACAAGTATTATTAGCAAGAAAATGGAATATGCCCCCTTCCCCACTGCAGTGCGACCCTGGAGTTAAAATATATAGTTAGGGGGGGTGTGGGGGGCGAAGCCCCCCACTTACTTGTCTGTTACTAAGCAATGTTACATCAAAACTTAACAATATCATATGAAATGAAGTGGGGGGCTTCGCCCCCGAAACCCCTCGTTGTGGGGGGGCTGTGCCCCTCACACCCCCCCTAACTATTTATTCTAACTCCAGGGTCGCACTGCAGTGGGGAAGGGGGCATATTCCATTTTCTTGCTAATAATACTTGTCAGTCAAATGAAGTGTCAGGCAAATGAAGTGTCAGGCAAATGAAATTTCAGTCAAATGGGGTCAGGCAAATGAGTGTCAGGCAAATGAAAGTTAGGTCAAAAGAAGTAGACCCATATATATATATATACACACACACACACACACACACACACACACACACACACACACACACACACACACATACACACACACACAGGTATGTATGAATTTGTGTCTCTGTACATTTGTTTAATTCCAGAGAATAATCTTAAAGCCCACATGCTGCAGCATCAAATTATGAAACAGAAATAACTAACAAAGTAAACCTATTTATTTATTTATTTGTATTTGTATTTGTTAGATAAGGCAGAACACTGATTTACATGGACTATTTTTTTTCAAACTCAGCTCATCAACACAGGTGGACTATCTTTCGAGTCTCCCAGTAGGCAAATAGAGGTAGACAAATTCAAACTCAGGACTATATATGGCAGCTTATTTAACAGATTACAGCTTTAATGATTTGTACCTAC
Organism: Protopterus annectens; assembly: GCF_019279795.1. NCBI lineage: Eukaryota > Metazoa > Chordata > Ceratodontiformes > Protopteridae > Protopterus > Protopterus annectens. Next base: position 908,456,563 of record NC_056732.1, read on the forward strand.
ATAAGTTACAAAGATGAAGAACACAGAAGAATGATATCCACCCATCCACAATGCCTTTATCAATTTTTGCACAAAGGGTCAATGAATGGTCTTTACAAATGTAGTCTTTTAGCTTTATAACAAAAGTCTTATTCTGTCTCATGTAATGAATAATCAGGATGTAGCCATCCATGATGTAATGTCTTTACATTAAAAGCAATGCAGCACATTTTGTAGGGGATTGTTTAGTGTCAAAAGCATAAGTATATATAACTCAAAGTGGAAGGAATGAGATTTGCATACTGAGCAACAAGCAAATCAAACTAATACACAATGCTGAAAACTCTGCTGGAGAACACGCAGAACTCAATAAATGTATAAAATGAACTTTAATAGTCAAAATATGAACCAAATAAGTGCTTTTATCTAAAAGCATACAGACTTCTTCAGATAAAACTTGCAAAGTTTAAAATTTGTGCTTAAATAAGCTTCTAAATCACATGGGAACTCCGCTGCAAAAAATGGTTCCAAACTCGTAAAGCAACATTTCTCTAAAATCACAGATACAAATATTATTTAACGTAAGTGCATTTTGATTAACTCATGGGCTAATAAATGACTCTTAAAACAGTAATATAATGGTATACATAATAAAATTGCAAACATGATCATTTTTCATATGCTTTCCTCTTAAGTAAATACTACATTAATATAACTTCATTGAGTCCTGGCGGGATGAAACATTCAAAAAAAGCTGCCACCAAACTACCCTCTCTTTAGTCAATAATTTCCAAGGTTCACTGCTAGGACTAAGGAATAGGTTTACTTAGTTAGTTAGAAACCACTTGTCCACCACGACAAAACAACTAATCAGGACACATTCAAACCCACCTAAGTGGGGGTGTTTGCCCCCAGATCCCCCTAACTAAATATGCCAGCTCTGAGATCGCACTATATTTGAGGAAAAGGGAAAGTTTACCATGGTGGCTAAGTGGTTACTTACCATTCGTTTACTTGTCGGTGATCTGGGTTCCATTATTTTGGCCTTTCATAGAAGTGAGTTCGCTGATGTACGATTTGGGTAAGTGTATTTTCGATGAATCACAGTAAACTCATATATATATATATATATATATATATATATATATATGTGTGTGTGTGATGAAATGTCTAACCTTCAAGTCCTACCCAAGGCCATGAGGGTATAATCATAGATCTAGTAGCCAGCTGTTTGAAACTGCTGTGGAGGAGGAGACATGAAAAATGTAAATAAAATTATCCAAGATGGATATAGCAATCCAACTCATTCATATAACCTAATGACAATGGAGTGGCATTAGAAACTGTACAGCCAAAGGGCAGAGCAAGAGGCACAGATTACACAGAGAACATCTGATGTACAAGTGTCACTACAAAATCAAAGGTGTGCCTGGAACATTAGGTGATATAAGGCCTGAGGGAAGAGCAACAGCAAACAAGCAGGTAAACAAACCCAGGGTAATCCTGAACCACACAGAAAGGAATAAGAGTAGAAAACTTGACAGAGAAAGAGATGAGCACAGAGCTGATCAAAAGATAAAATGACAAGAAGAGAAAGATCAGACAGCAAAAGAAGCAGGAACAGGGAACAAGATTGCAGAAAGGAAATAGCATCAGAAAGAGCAATAGAAAGCATAAAAGGTTGCCTCAGAGGACTCAGATGCTCAATGTTACTTAACTAAGGGTTTTTAAAGGCTGGGAGTGGAAGAGTACCATCACAAATGGTACAGAGGAGAAAAGATACTGGAAGTGAGGAGAGCAGGAGGACAGAAACAGTACTGAAATTGTAGTCCTGCTCAAATGGAAGGCAGTACTCAGAAAGAGAAAAGAAGGGTGTGCAAGCCCAGAGGGCCTTGAAAGTGTCACAAAGCCAAAACTGAGTCTAAAACAGTGGAGAAAGAAGAAAAACAACAGCAAACCAAAAGACTGCATAAAGTAGATTTCTAGAGGGGTATGAAAAAAGATAGAAGACATGAACAGAGAACATATGACACTGGTAACAAACAAATGCAGAGGAATGCATCAGAAGGAAGACTGGCAAGGAGAAGACACCAAAATCCAGGTCACAGAAAGGATTACAAAAGGGATGAGGGACAATTAAGGGCATTAAGCAAACCCTTACTTGTTCACCATAGCATGTAAAAGGATATTTGAGAAAGGAGAAGAAATGGGAAGGAGGTGACATGGGAAAATGTATTGACTATGACAGGTTCAGTGAAATGGGAGAATAGGACTTGTAACAAACAAAATGTATGCAAGGACTGTAAACATCAGCTTTGTTTTAGACTAAAGGTAAATGTTAGGCTATCATTCCACAGAATATTATAAGCTTAGCCAACAACCAGAGGTCAGATTCAAATTCTGTACCCTGTTTGTATGAAGTAAAGACTTTGGCCATCATGTCTGATACACACACACACACACACACACACACACACACACACACACACACACACACACACACACACACACACACACACACACACACACACACACACACATGAAGGCTAAGAAAATCGGGTTTTGTGGTACAGGAATTAAAGCTTACAACTTTAACATCTGTGCCAACTGTATATTTATATGTAACAGAACAGAAAATCTAAGCACACATAACTAAAAGAGAGGAAGAGAGGTGAGTGGGACATATAAGTCAACAAAGGACACGCAGTAACGTGCTGAAAAAGGGAGGTGAAGCAAAAGAGGACAGAGTGGGCCTAATTTTATCTGTGCTATCTTGAAATGCTGAGGAATGATAACCCACACAAACAAGATGAGGGAGGATGAGAATAGCTGGGAGCCCAAGGATAAATCTTCCAGCTCAACTGTTCAACTAGCCTCCAGGCTAGTTGAACAGCATAATGCATCTGATATTATCCAAGTGCAGCTAACTCTGGGCAAGACCGCTATCCAAATTGTAGCTTGCTACAGACCCCCCACAATGCCCCAGGATTCCCACTCCTCATTTCTTGATACACTGGAAAGTATTAGGGTACAACCTAACACCCTAATAATGGGCGATTTCAACTACCCCACCATTAACTGGGAAAACTACTCATGTACCAACTCTTTTGTTCAACGTTTTCTGGAATTAATAAATTCCAATGCCTTGGATCAACTTATTCACACCCCCACCAGGAGCAATAATATCCTAGACCTGGTCATTACCAACATGAACAACTGGTGTTCCACACCAGAGGTCAATTCCTCGTTGGTCAGATCTGACCACAAGCTAATCACCCTAGACATCCACATCCCGCCCCCACCCCCAATTAGGGAAACCACCGTAAAAAACTTCTCCAGAACCAACTTCACACTTCTTAAGACAGAAGTGGCAAACTTCATGACACCCATGCAGATGGACAATAGAGTTATGACTGCTGAATCATACACAAATGCACTTTATAAGCACTTACATGAGTGCATGGATCATGCTATCCCTAACAGAACCAAGATGCTATCCTCCAAAAAAAGGAAGCTGATCTGGTGGTCCTCTGCCATAAACAAACTCTACAACAGAAGAAAGAATCTGTTGCAAAAAAGAGTAAAATCCCATGACTGGAGGAACACCCTGGTCAACCTCAGTAAGAAGTTGAGATCCCTCATAAAATCCTCCAAAGCTAGTTACGAAAACAAAATTGCCACTGACTCTAAAGACAACCACAAAGCATTCTATAGCTATGTCAAGAATCTCAATGGCAACACTCAGATCTGCTCTGAGTTACAGCACAATGGCACTAAATATACAGAACCAACTGATATTGCCAACATCCTGGCAGATAGGTTCAGTGCTAACTTTACCCCCCCCCCCTCACCCCCTAGAAGGCCCATCTTTATACCGGAAGAATGCAAAGTTCATGTAATCATGGCTGCATAGGTGAAACACACACTGTCCAAAGCCAAGAACACAGCATCCATGGGACCTGACAATATCCCAGGCTGCATTCTACATGAACTACAGAATGAACTGGCACCCTACCTAAGTACCATGTTCAGTCATAGCCTCACTTCAGGATTTGTGCCCACTGAATGGAGCACAGTGACGGTTATCCCACTCCACAAAGGGGGAGCCACGACGGACCGCGGGAACTACCACCCCATTAGCCTAACAAGCCAGGTCTGCAAGGCCATGGAATCTATCATCATGGAATTCATAAACAAAGACATTGGTAATCTCCAAACTCCAGACTCTACCCAGTTCGGATTTGTAAAAGGCAGATCATGTCTCCTAAACCTGATTGACTTCTTTGAAGCAGATGAGGGTAAGGTGGTTCACACAGCTTATCTTGATCTCGCCAAGGCTTTCGACACCATCCCTTACTCTGGAATTATAGATAAGCTCACTAAACTAGGTATAAATCCCTATGTCATAAGATGGGTTGCCAACTGGCTCACGAACAGAACCCACACTGTGAAAGTTGCAGACTCCAAATCCGACTTCAGACCAGTGACAAGTGGAGTACCACAGGGTTCAGTCCTGGGTCCTCTCCTGTTTGGTATCTACTTCTCTGAAGTACAGGCTAACACAGAAGGTCTTTGGCTAACAATGTCTGCAGATGACTGGAAACTAGGAGCCATAACTGAAACTCCTAATGATGTGGGCATACTACAAAAGGGCCTCACTGAGACAGATGCCTGGTGTCAAAGCCATGGCCTGAAGCTCAATGCCAGAAAGTGTATTGTCATCCCCTTTGGTAAAAACTCTGTACCCATGAACTACCACATAGCTAGTAGTTTGATTAACAGTGAAAATGTGATAAGAGACCTTGGGACACAGGTGGACAGTAGTCTCTCCTTTGATAATCACATCGCCACAGTGGTCAGGAAATCCTTCTACGTGGCTCACCTCATCACAAAAGGTTTCTCATCCACAAAAAAAGAGGTCATTGTTCCCCTCTACTCGTCACTCATTAGACCCATTATAGAGTACAATGCTCCTTTTGGTATGTACCTCACAAGACATCTACAACAACTGGAAAGGCCGCAGAAATACCTCTCAAGGAGGATTACTGGCCTCAAACAGATGCCCTACGCAGACCGTCTCAAAAAACTCCAGCTTTACTCTGTCACATATTGCCTACTCAGAGGTGATCTCTGCCTAACATACAAAGCTATGTCAAACCCAGAGCTGTTGGACATGCTCCACTTAAAGAAATCCCAATCCCTCTGAGTTACACACTCTAGGGACCTAAACCTTATCACCACAATAAACAGAACATGCTGGAGGGATAGATTCCTGTCCCAGAGACTTCCGATACTCTGGAACAGACTACCTATCTATGCCAAACAGAGCTCCTCATTAGCACTCTTCAAGAAAAATCTTGATGATTGGATGAGAGATAGGAAATTCACCCTGGGGATCACTTCTGTGGCTCTGCTCAACAGGGGCACAGGAAAATAATTTTCTTGGGTGGCGAAAGCCAAGGTACATTTTTGGCTAGGCTTATATAGGCCCTAGGGCCAATAGCCTAGTACCCTCCTATGAACCTATGAACCTTGGAGAGGGAAAGTTGTTCTACAGCAGTGGAGAGGATGCATGGAGATGTTCAAGTAAAAGTCAATGTGGTAACATGTAACTTATGGGAGCAGGTAAAAAAGGCTAGGAGGGGATATAATACTTTTGTGAGAAACTAAACTGATGGTGAGAGGGGGGAGAGAAAGTCCACAAAGTGTTCCAGGGAAGAGGTAAGCAACAAGGTAGAAGCAATGGGAATTATGATACTATTCAGGAAGCAATGATAAGGAAGAGCTGAACAAATAATGAAAAGTGGTCAAGGAAGATGTATTATATGGCAAGATAGAGTGAATAGGAAAAGGTGGTGAAAAGAAAACACATATAAGGATCATAGGATTATGGAATATATAAGGCAATTTGACCAAAGGCCTTGAGTGCCTTTCCAATAACTATCTTCAGGCACTACCACACTTTTCAAGGAGGGTGAATCCTATAAGTTATGGTATAAATTTAAGAGTATCTATCCATTTGTCCAGTTGTCCAATCTATGTTTGAAAGACAGCAAGGGATTATATTGTTTGCCCTGTAGAGAAAGCTTATTTCAGAGAAGGGAGAAGTACTGGGTGATAAACCTATCCTTCTATCTAGTTTTATTTATTCCATGATTTTGGTTAAGATCTCTTGTTCTAGTGCTGGCTGTACTGTTTGATGTAGCAGGAAATGAGGTCACAGATAGCAGGATCCCTAAGGACATGATAAGGAAGGCACAGATCTTCCCTTAGGAACCAATACTACACTGAGTACAAAGGCAAGGATTCTAGCCTCTCCTTTCTGCTAAGAGTTTTAAGGCCAGATATTGTTTACTTACCTATGTGTTTTTCAAGTTTTCATGTGTCTAGAAAGATACAAATGGTGCTTTATATTCTATAATGGGTCTTAATAGGGCAGAGTACAAAGGAGCAATGCCTTCCTTGGGTTTAGAAAACACATCTTTGGCAAATAGTTGTAAAATGTAGAAGAGTTTCCTAACTACAGTTACTACTGGATGATCACTAGAAAGGAAGATATCATCCCAAGTGGCCAGGTCTCTAATCATAATCACACTTGATAATGGGTGTTATCAATACAATTGGTTGTAGCAATTTGTAATTTTTCAAAGGGGCTGGGGGTGATTTTGGTGCCACATATACAGATTCATATTAATTAATTTTGAAAGTTACAAGTATCTTCAATTGCCTTGACAAGACACCCAGCTTGAGTCATCAACAAATTTGGTTAACCAGAGATCAGTTATCAGCAATGAGGCCAGAGAAATAAATATCATACAGAAGGCAGGTCCAACACAGACCTCTGAGGTACACTACTGGTCTCCTTTTCTCTGTCTGCAGAGGCATTACCAATTCTAATAATATGTATGCTATCCTTGAACCAGTTAGCTATCCATCTTGCAACATAAGAATCAACATTTAATGTCATAAGCTTATAGATTCATAGGTTCATGGGTAAATACTAGTCATTCATTCTACAGATCATTACAAGCCTAGATAAAAAACCTATTCAACATTTCCTTCCAGCCTTTAAGAGAGCAAAACAAGATAGATCTGGCGAAAACTTCAGGATGTCCATCCAATTATCTAGGTCAACCATGAAGTTAATTGAAATTTAATGGAAATTTATTCCAGAGCTGGGGGATGCATTGGGATATGAAGCTGCCACAATGATCTGTTGTATTTATCTGTTGATGGATGTTTAATTCCTTTAACCAGGTCTTTGAGGTGCTATTTCTTCTGTGAAGGAATATGAGGTCAAAGACAGGTAGATCATTCATGGCTTAAAAGGCTTGGCAAAGACCTCTATGTAGAAGTATGCCAGAGTACACAGAAAGGGCTTCCAGTCCATCCTGATAACTAAGATTTGTGTGGCCACTGGTCTTTTTAGTGATGAAACTCTTAGGTCTCTCAGGTTGATTGATATATTTAGACAAATACCTGACAAAAGGGGCATATATTCAATAGTAAATTGATGAGATACAAGTAAATGGGAATTAAGACCTCTTTGCATCTAGTGGAGATATCTTTGGAATTTAGCTGAGACAGCTTGAAGGCTTTCCAAACTTCTGTGAATACATGATGGTTAAGCGATAAGGAATCATCAGTAAGAATCCCTAGAAGACTTACAATGGAGTCTGATTGGAGGCGTGTGTTACCTATACGGTATGCAAAAATATTTTGTTTTGTTTTTTTTTTGTTACCACAATTAAATAAACATTTATGAATCAGTGAAAGATGAAATAAAAACGCAAAATTTACACTTGTCTCAAACTCAGAAAACCATATGCCAGGATTGTTGCCCAGAATGTTTTAGAAATAGATACTAAATAGGAGAGGGCCCAACACTGTGGTACACCACTGGTAACTTTTTTGCTTTCAGATGTGGCACCTGAAGTCTAATCACAGGGGTTCTCTCAGATAATCACACAGCTACCTACTACACAACATAAGGATTTATATTCTGATTTACAAATCTGTCAATAATGCCTGCATGGGAAATATGTCAAAGTCCAAGTATGCTGTATCCACTGCATAAGTTTTATGCACTGCTTTGGTTACTTTTCCAAATAAATTAATGAAGTTAAAGATGAAAGGCTTTCTTTTGACAAAACTGAACTGATAAGAACCCAGTGCTAAGAGAATTTCATTATCCAGATTAATAAGGTGCGAGATTATATGAGGCTAGTGAAACTAATATGTCTATATTTACCAGGGTCTATGGTTGGGCTACCCTTGTCAAATGGCATTACAAAGTTTATTTTTCATTTTTAGGAACATAACCAGTGGAGAGGCTTAAATTGAAGACATTAAGAAGGAGTTCAGATGGGCTATATTGGCAAATGATAATCAGGTAACACGATATAATATCAGTGTCCATGGATGAGGTATTCTTTGCTTTTGAGGAGGCCTAAGAGAAGTTTGTTCCATAATAATTAAAAGATGTGGTTGGGATTGTGAAATCTGTTGAAGCAATAACTGTGGTTGGAGTAAAATTTGCATTTATTTGTCTCCACTATAATAGCTATTTCCTTTGGGTCACAATATGTGGTATTATTGTGGACTAGCACCAAACATTGCCGAGTTTTAGTTCTTATAGCAATAACCCATGGCTGGGTGTTGGTTATTGCTATTATAAAATGACATTATTCAATAAAAGAAAAGCTTACTTTTCTTAAATGATGTTTCTGTATAACAGTGCTGTGGTGTGCTTCCACTTTAATTTTATGTCTTGTGGTTGCTTGATGTACTGTGCATGCATATGGGACTTATTCCCAAGCTTACACAGTACTTTGGTGGTTTGGAATGAAATGTAGACGGGGAAGATGTTCATAAGCTACTTTGTCAGCTGCGATGTTCAGCATACAGGAAGAATCAGGAACGTTTTTCATTTCTTATTTATTTTTTTTTTTAGCATACCTGATTCTTCTTGATTGAAGAACATTGTGGGTGACTTAGTAGCTTATGAACACCTTCCACGTTGTCTGGAAGCGTACATCTCAACCTCTTAGAGCAAGAAATTTGAATAAAGCCATAAATAATGGGGGGATAAAGGTCCAAAAGGAGGACAGTTTTTAGGTATTGCTGTTACAAATTAAGAAAATTGATAGAATAACAGGTTTTGCATTAGCATTAATTTCCTGAAGGGTATGAAGTGATTGTTTTCTAACTTTAACCTTCAATGATTTGCCAAAAAAAAAAACACTTTTATGAGAAACAGACCAAAAATCTGAAGCAAAAATGTGGACATTCTGTGAAAATATGTACAGTTGAGCATTATGATTGGACGTTGTGTATGTCGATAAGAAAGTCTGGCCAGACTTATTATTGGTATATTCTCAATTTACAATGGGCACACTTGTTCAGCTGGACAATCAGCATGCATGTTTTTGAATGTTAATGGCAAGTCATTGTATAATAAATTTTTGAAATAGCTAAAGAAAAATTATTCATAACTCCAGAGCTGCAGCTGGCTCCTATACTACCTGATGCTCCACCCCTCAAGTCTTCCTCTCTCCCAGACTGGTGGTCCAGAGTAGGATCCATTCTCCACCTTCCCCCTTTTCAGCTCTCAACTTTTTAAAACTGTAGCTATAGCAAAAGCTGAAACTCTGGAATGCATTGCTGTATCCATATTCAGAAATTCGTCTACAGAAAAAAGAATGTGGGAACTGCACTTCTGTCATTTCCTTACACCCTGTGCTTGGAGCAGCTGCCCCTTTTGCCCCACCATTGCTACACTTCTGTATGATTCCTTCATGTTGTATGGTGTCAAATGCCTTAGCCAGATCAAGATAAGCAGCATGGACATTATGAATACTGTCCACCATCTGCAGGACCTTTTCAAAGAAGCTTACAAGATCTTTTAAGCCTAAGCTACTGTTTGCAAAGTTGAATTGCTGTAGGTTTAGCATAATCAGATATTTGATGTTGTTAGTAATAAGGTTAGTGATTATATGCTCACTGGCTTTAAAGGTAAGACTTGTAAGGATGATGGGTCTATAGTTTCCAGGGCCAGTGGTAGGTCCACAGTGAAGAGAGCAGATGGCTTAGTGGTTAAGGTCTTCGCCTTCCATGCACAAGGTGCAAGGTTTGAACCTGGCCTCTGACCAAGCACTGGAGTTTGCATGTTCTCCCTGTGTCTCTGTGGGGTTTCTCTCATGTCTGAAAAACATGCTGAGTATTTCTATCTCAAACTCACCAATGAATGGAGCTGTGGACAGCAGCACAGACTCTATATGGTGCCCTATAGGGGGAAGAATTGTACAGACCAACTGCTTTGGGCATCTACTGTGGTGTGCAGTATGCTCAAGATAGGAGAACATGGATCACAAGGTTAGCCACTTGATGGTGTAAAATTTAGCTCTAGGTGATTTGGTCATGTTGACTAATTGCAGTTGAGGACTGAGCCTACTCTGACCCATGGGGACCAGTGTGGCTATGAACTGAGAACTAATAATGTAGGCTCTGACAGGACGTGACGTGACGCAGCTTGGAAGTGGATAATGATATGGAGATGAGATGGAAGGGCAGTGTGACAGACTCCAGTGTAATGCTAGGGCAGTGTTGTAATAGTGAGGAAAAGGGCGCATTCAGTTGCAGGAGGAAGAAGTGGGAGATAGAAAGAAGGACTACTGACTGAGTAACAAAGAATCTAAGAAAGAAGTTGCAATAGCAACCAATATGGCATCAGAGGCACTGTACCAACTTCTGGAAAGTGACTCAGTAAGGGGCACAAAGAAACTATATAAAGCAAAGAAAGGAAGATAAAGAAGATAGTCAGACACCCTTCATAACCAGTCCAGGGGAAGGAGTATTTAAGCAACTTCTGAATGAAGAAAACCCCATGGCCTATGATGAGAGAAGAAGAGCCCACCCTAGAAGAGGTAAGAACAGTACTAAGGAAGGTCAGGGAAAGCAGCAGGCTCAGATGAGGTCACAGCAAATATGATAAAAATGCGGGTGAGATAGGGGAGAAATGGCTCCTGAGGGTACTAATAGCATTGTGGAGAGAAAGGCGTATCCAGATGACTGGATAATAAATAAGCATAGCCATGCAAGTGTACAAGATCAAAGGAGACATCCAGGCATCAAACTATTATCACATTGCTGGAGAATGTGATTGATAAACGGATAGTAGTAGAATGTAAGATGGGAGATGAGCGGGTGATTGATAAATGGATAGTAGTAGAATGTAAGATGGGAGATGAGCAGTTTGGGTTCAGATCAGGATGCAGCACAACTGACCGAATGTTTGAGACAGATACTTGAGTGGGCATACCTAGACTTGGAGAAAGCAAGCTGATTCTGGGCAGTACTCCAGTGGTTTGAAGTCCTAGAAACATTGGTAGAATTAAGGACCTAATGACTCAAGTACGAACAGTGTTTGGCCTCACAGAGGGGTTCCCAGTGGGAGTGGGTGTAAATCAGGGTTCAGCTCTGAGCCCACTGTTGTTCATACTGGTGATGGCCTACATAAGTAAACAGGTTGAAGGATGGGGGGGTCAACAAATCTGCTGTATGCAGATGATGTGGCAGTGCAGACAGACTCTGAGCTAGAACTTCAGCAAAGGATAGGAGAATGGAATACAAATATGAAGGTAAATGGGATAAACTAAGCACAGATAAGATGGTGGCAATGGCAGAAAATCAGAAAAAGCTGAGAATAGAGATTGAAAGGGAAATAGCAGAACAGGTAAACAGCTTTTAAGTATCTGGGAGGGGTAATTGAGGAGAAAGGTAGTCTGAATGAAGTGGTCAAAGCTAGAATCAGAGGGGCTGCAGCCAACCAACTGGTATAGAGTATCAGGTGTAGTCTATGACCGAATAATGTTAAAGAAGCTGAAAAGTAAGGTGTACAAGACAGTGGTGCAACCAGTACTACTGTATGGTACAGAAACCTGGGCAGTAAAGCAGAACAGTTGAAGAAGCTAAGGTGATGGAAATTAAGTGCCTGAGAAGGTCATAGGATGCACACTGTGCGACAGGTGAATGAGGACATAAGAGCAGAAGCCAAAGTAGCTCCAATTGCAGAAAAGATCAAAAAGAACAGATTACGGTGGTTTGGACATATGTGTAGAAAAGCAGAAGACAATCTGTTGAAGACAGGAAGAAAGTAAGAGGAAGTGAGGATGTTCAGCAAAGAGGTAGATGGATTGTGTGAAAGAAGATCTGTGATAGTCAGGCATAAGTGTTGAAGGAGGCAGGAGTGTGGCAGTGAATCAAGAGAGCTAGCAACAGTTAACACAATACCCTGACCGCCATGTAGAAAAATGGGAAAAAAGGGGGCTGATAATGATGATGACGGTAGGTATCATATTCTGGGACATAGCCTGTAGCTAGATTTAGGTTAAAAAATGTAAAGAAGGGATCAGCTATTGCTTGTTTGTCATTGTTTATTAAGAAACACGGTGTATTATTGGGACCCATGGACAAAAGTGTTTTGGTCTTCAAGTGTTAATTAAGGATATGATCATTGGTGGTGTATGGGGGGGAAGTGACTCAGGGATGACTGGAATATGAATGTTAGCTTCAGGGCAGAAGCTGGCTGCAAACTTGTTTGCAAGTACATTATCAATGTATCTTGAGATGGAGTGGAAGGAACCATAATGGAAATGTTTGGAGCAGTGTAGTGAATTATTTCTGAGTTTTCTAACAGAATTGAATAAGGACTTTTTGTAATCCCTTGCCTTGTTGCTTACCTGAGTTCATGGGATGCTTTGCTGGACTTTATAATTGCTTTCAGTTCCTTCAAAAGGCTTTTTTATATCATCATCATGCTAAGGGCTCCTGACCCTACCTTGTAAATTGAGCTGTTTCTTCTGTCTGTTTTACAGTTTGTCTATAACAACTGACCATCAGGGTGGTCTGCTTTTGAATTTACTGCTATATTTTGGTTTTGGTAGAGATCGCTAGGCCATTGCTTTTCTCTAAATGGGTATAATGATTCCTAGTATAGGTAGTTGTGCTTCCTGGGTCAACTCTGGAGTTTATAGAGATTTTGTCATATAATAATAAAATGTTTGCCTTTCTGAAGTCTCTAAAGAGGGCAGTGTTTGTTAATAGGGGAATGGAACTGGTGAGGGTAGGTGTTTTCACTTAACTAATGAGGGACTGATGGGGAGAAGGGAACAGGCTGCAGTCAAGTTTGTGATAACCATCTCAAGAATGTTCTGCCCTTTGTGAGATTAAGGGCAAGTTGATCCAGAGAAATTTTGTTTGCCAAATTCACTAACTCTTGGTAATGTAAGTACTCCAGTCAATGGTGGGGGAGGGGTTAGTTACAGCTGCCAAGGAGTAATAGATCAGTGCTTATAGGTATCTTTTCAAAGAATGAGAGGAAGTTTTCATGATCATGAAGTGTAAAGAAAGGAGGTTGATAACACGTTACAAGTTGGAAGTTTGAGTATTATGAGCTGAATGGTGGGCATGGGGGCTCTGGGTTTTGAAGACATACTGTCATTGACAAACACAGAAAATCTGTCATAGTTACCAGTGGGTTTAAAGACATGGTAGGCACAAAATCCAGCCACAGAGGTGGTGCCCTCATTACATTTGAACTATGTCATTGTACTTACACAAACATAGACATGTTTCAAATGCAGAAGTGTCTCCACATAAGGCAGTTCAGAGTTAACACTACTGACATCATGAAAGGCACCTTGATGTTTTCCAATTTGGGATTTCATTTGTTTGTTAGGGTGGGATGTTCATTAAATGAACTTTGACTATAAAATGCACAATGGGGGCAGCAAATGCTTTAGCCATTATGTAGAAGCCCTTGAAAGAGGGTTGTAAACCTTCCTTTGCAAAGAAAGTTGGCCTGGTATTTCCACTGGAATGACCCCAGGGGATACAAACTTTCTTGAAGAGTGGGTGCTTGAGAGGGAAGAAGGGAAAGAGATCATAGTAGGGGACTTCAGTGTGACTATAGGCCCAGGCAGGGAAAGATTATTAGTAAAAAAGACATAACAAAAAAAAATGAAATAAGATGTGAAGACAAACATGGCCAATGGGGCTGGAAGGATATACAAAAGGAATTCTATCCAGAGAAAACCAAATACATGCTTACTACAAAATTTCCTAGCAGAAGTCGGCAGACTGAATAAATATTTTTGGAATGTAAATCTTGTAGGGAAAGTAAAAGAAAAATGGATATAGGAAAGAAAAATCTCAGACGATGCAGCAGTGGTAATGCAGGCTAACAATAAATGCAGGTTAACAACAGAAAGAGAGGATGAATAGGGACTTGATGGTAATGGGTAAGCTTTAAGTGGAGAGGCCAACACAGGAAAAAGTAAGTGTATAAACTGATAGATAAACGATAACAAAGTAAACAGAGATGCAATAGGGAGACACTAGTGTGACAGCATTAAAGCCTCAAGGAAGGGGATTATCATGAGGAAGGAAGGTTGGCATGGGAGCCAAAAGGATGTAAAATGGAACTAGTGAGATAACTTTCAGAAATGCATGAGAAGATATGGGGAGAAAGGATGGAGAGAAAAAAGTTGCAGATTCTGGATGTCAGAATAAAAATGATTTTGAAAGCAGGGCAATGGCAGAGATTGAGAAAAAAGGCAGTGGTATCAGAGGGATTACAGCAGAAACACCTGGTGAGAATATACAAAAAGAAGACAGGAAACATAAAAAAGAATATAAAATATAAAAACTGAATATATAAAAAGAAGGCAGTCATCAAAATGAAGGTTTAAGAATTGGAGGACAGGTAGCAATTGCAAGAAACTCAGAAAGAAAGACTATATAAAGGCATCATGATAGAAAAGGTGAAGATGGCAGCAAGAGCAATGAAAGATTCGAAGGGAAGATGACCAGACGGATACCCAGTTGAATTCTACAAATGGAAGAGGGAGACAGTATGGAGAAGATGGGTGAATTAATTTTAGAGGGTTAGTCAGGGAGGTGACATGCCAAAAGTTTGATGAAAAAGACAAAGTAGTCATGATAACAAATGATAACAAAAGAAGAGAGCAAATAGCTATAGACCAGTCTCTCTCATAAGTATGAACATCACAATACTGGCAAAGACATCATCCAGGAGATTAGATATCTTGCTTTCTCTGATAATTAAAGTGGAACTGAATGGAGACGAGAGTGGATATGAACTGGTGGGTGCTAAAATAATTCATGGGGGGGCAAAAAGAAGAAACAAAATCTGGATACAACCATTGTTGATCTCAAGAAAGCATTCAGTAAAGTTAGATTGGGATACCTATGGGGAGTACTAGAAACCAGAAATATGGAAGACAGATTTATAAGATGGATAAAGGCAATGTACACAAGTCCAAAAAAGAGATACTAATAAATGGGTGCAGATCCATATCTATGGAAGTAGAAAGAGGAAGCAGACAGGGGTGGTCACTGTCACCGGGTCTGTTCAAACAACTTATAGTTATTGGCTCCGGAGATGAGAAAAGAGATAGCACAGGTAAAAGGAACTAGGCAAGATAGAATCACAATTCCTTCTATTCACAGATGACTGCATGCTGCTATCAGGTGACATAGATGCAGCAACAGAGATGGCACTAAACGTGTTTGATTCATAGGTACTTACTAAGCTATTGCCCATGAGGATCTTGAGAAGCCTAGTCCTGCATTCTCATGAAAACTTTGTCATTGTGATTTACGTACAAACAACCCAGAGATGGGCAGAATATTTACTTGTTACCCCTGTTTATAAGGGTAAAGGGTGATAAACCAGAGGTGAAAGTGTGGTTTCCTACCGATTCATCCAGATTATGTTTCAATAGAGTAAGAAAGATAGTTTTGCTGTATATGGATAGGAAGCCAGTTCCAAATAAATGGTATTCTCTGTGATATATATATATATATATATATATATATATATATATATATATATATATATATAGATATACATATATATATATATATATATATATATATATATATATATATATATATATATAAAATAGATGTTGCCAAGCACTACTCATTGACATTATGAAAACCAACACTTATTCCAAATTCAGAATGCAACAAAAAATGCAAGTCTTCATCCAAGCCAGATGTTCCTGCTTTAACACAGAACATATCACCTATCTCCTTTCTGAGTCTCTTCTCCTCTTTCAAGATTCACTGAAGATTGACACATTTTAGAATCTAATTTATATATATTGTATGTTACACTCTGATTGTACATTGCACTGTGCTTATTCACTAGAATGTTTATACACAGATCTTCTATGGAATTAGTCTGAACTGCTCTGTTACTGCTTACATTTCTGTATTTTTTGTTTGTGAAATGTTTTATATTTCACCTGGGCAGAGCCTGAAATTGGTCAATATTGATCAGTCCACTACCCTGGTAAATAAACATAAGTCAATCAATCAATAAATAGATAAATCCCCCCATATGCTCTATTTATGTTGCTGAAGAGATTAAGATCTCTTAAATGGACATTTATTCCACCACTGGACTTGCAGATGTGCACTAGTTTAGTGAGGATAGTCCTGCTGAAGCTCTATACATGGGGCAGAAACTGACCTACAGTAGCCTTTATGATACTGGGAAGAGGGGCAAGGTGTTCAAATGGTTAGTGTACTTTTTATTATTTAGGCCATTGATTTTCTTAGTAAGAAAGCATTGCGGTCATTCAAGTTGTGTTAAGTGTCTAGACAGATACATATCAAAGGGGCATTATGCTCAATGATCGGCCTAGTAAGTGCCACATGCAATAGAATGATCACAGCCCTGGACCTAGATGCGTAGGTACCCTTCTAATAGGCTGAGCAATGAAACGATAGTGGATACATGGTGATCAAAGGACAGTTTGTTCTCTACATAGGTTCCCAGATCCCTACAATGTGACAGCTACAGGGATGTCATGCTTGCCAAAAAGAGTATTATGCATTTTTTTGGCATATAGCTTTAGTCCATGGTTATTATACCAACTATATGAAGCAATGAATTCTAATTATCTTTTCTACCTTGTCAAACATGCTGTCTGAGTCTCTAAGGACTAGTTTAAGTTGTAATAGCTACCAGAGACTAATGGTTGAGCTAGTTACTATTTTTTAAAACAGCCATGATTTTAGTTGCTGCAGTGAAATACAAGGGGGATTAATTTGATTAATTTGATTTAAAGTAATAACTAACTCTCTCTCTCTCTCTCTCTCTCTCTCTCTCTCTCTGTGTATTTCAGTTTTGTTTTGGTTCCTCTCTGATAATTTACCTCCTATTTTCTAGTGTTTTGTTCCATCTTTTGGGAATCTTCCACTCTGCCTGTTTTTAAAAATCTATGACTAGCTGAGGTTTGCAGCAATTCACTTCTTCTCTCCCTGTACAGTTCTAAGTGCACAAACTCTGTTTTGGGGTTAGTTGTTTAGCCCCTAATTGAGGCCTTGTTTGGCAGCACTGCACCACAGAGCAAGACATATTTAGGATAAACTTACTCACTGAGTCAATTCTATATTTTTATTTTTCACTGCCTTAGCTTGATTACAGTTCCTGCTACAGGAGGTGCCTTTCCTCCTTCTGTCAAGTGAGTTACATATGATTGGTTAATAAGCAGCAGAAAATTTCATGTGACAATAGTTAACTTATTGTCATACAGGAGGGACAGCTTTCCAGCTGACATCAGATTGCCTTGTGAAATTGGCATGCGGTACATCTCCTGTCATATAACAGAGGTTTGCAAAGCTTGGCTGTTTGAGGAGTTATATCTTTATTGTTTCTGCCTTCTTTGACTAAATAAGGATCAGAAAAACATCATACTGCTTTTGGTCAATGGTCGCTCTCAGTGTTCTTAGCATGTCCACAATGGCTGGTGCCACTGGCTGGAGGATGGCCCACTTAAGTTAACTGACACCCCCATTTCTCTGCCACCCCAGAGGTTGTTTGCTTTATCTACATAAAACGCACTCACTCCTCCTAAGTTAAAAGAAACATACCAACTCATATTCACTTCAATATTTAATGCTGCCTGCAACTTCCTTTATCACTAAGCATATAAATCCTATTTTTCCATTTCTATTACTGTTCCTCCTCAGCCTACCTTCCCAACACAAACAAGAAACAACACCCCTAATGCTTAATTGCACTCCTCCTATGCTACCAAAATCAATCATCAACATCTACCTTCCTCTCAGTAATAACTTGCACAATATAAAAAACAATGCCTTCACTCTTGGCACCTTCAGGTTTTCAATTCCCCTGATAATCCTCTGTCGTTTATACACACCTATCTAGATCACATTTCTAATAACTTCACCCTACATTCTTGCCAAACTTTCTGACAATGCTAACCCTTATTTTCCTCATTCTGCTATTACAATCAAATATTGAAACTACCACAGGTCCTCACCTATCTTATTTCTACATTCCCAATATCTCTAACCTGCTCCGTTCTTAATGCAGCTAACACCAAAACTAAACTGGGTTAATCAATGCGTACTTAGCATCTGCAAATTCTGACTTTCTGGCAATTTCAGAATCTTGGCTTGAAAGGGATGACCCTAACCCATCACCTTTCTTCCCTGGTTATATTATTTGCTTGATTTCATTTCTAGGAAACAGTTGTGATAGGGGGAGGTAGAGGGCTCCTACTCTTTAAACCCCATCTGACCTTTTCAGTAGTTGCATAAACCAATCCTAATTTCAAATCTCAACCAAACTAGCTACTTGTCAATTAGCCATTGCCTAACTTTCTCCACTGTGATATGTTACCAAATTGTAACTTCTCCTTCACATTCTTCTACATTTAACCTTAAAATATTATAATTTCATGGACTGGTACAAGGTTAGCTGCCTTTGGAGGCCATTTCAGGCCTAGCCACTTACCCCATGTGAGAATCAAACCCTTCACCTTGTGGTTGTAAGGTAAACACTTTAACCATTATGCCAACCTCCCAACTAAATGAGCACCTCTGCCAAGTTTCATACCCAGGCCCCTCTCAATTACAGCCCACTGCATTAACCCACCAGGCCATTCAGATCATCCTAGAAGATTTAAATCTGAACATTCTTGGTTTACTATCTAGTGCCTTCTCTGAATATTTAGATGATCTTAGCCTCCTCCAAATGTCAAAGAACCTATTTCCTCAAACCTGAATTCATGGAGGCACTGCCTTCTAGATGATGTTTTTAGTAACATTGCATCCCAGATCTCCTGTGTTGTCATCCACCTTTCAGTATTTAGAGACCACTTCCATATCTCATTTAAATATGGCACTTTCAGCTCTAAAGCTGTCCAAGTCTCTTCAGAACATTGTAAAAGTTAAATTAGTCCTATCTCTGTTGACTAGACTCCATTTCTCAACTCAAAAAATCCCAGCTGGGGAGCTGATTACTTAACCCCTACTCCAATTTATCTGTAAAACACTTTTCCCTATAGTCTCATGTCCTTTCAAATCTAAGACAATGGAGTGGCTGATCAAAGAACTTAAGTCACACATCCAACTGTGAATTGAAGACCTGTACCTCTAGAAACAATGCCAGTCCTCTGACGATATGGTAGAAATTAAACTTCAAAATTTAGCCACACAAGCTATTGTTGACAAAATAAAAAAAATACAACTTCAACTATCAGCACCAATCCTTTAGATCAAAACCAGCATATTTGTTGTGGGAAATAGATTTCCTTACTGGTTATAAAGCAACTTCTCTCAACTCTTATTTGAATTCCACATCCCTCACCACAGGGACACTTACACCTTCTGAATTTCAGAATGAATTCAGTCTGCTGTCCCATGTCTCTGACTTTCACACAATCTCCCCCGCGTCCTACTCCTCTCCACTCTCTATATCCTTGTTTTCTACTTCAAAAAACCTTCCATGAAGATGTTGAATATCTGCTTGTAATAAATCCTCTGGACATCCCCACAGCTTTTGATAATTTACTCCCCAAATTCTCATTCCACTATAAAGACGAACTTATAATTCCATTTCCCACATCTTTAGGATTTGCCTCACTGAAAGCATTATGGACTTGAAATGCAGATCAGCTTTAATTAGAGCTCCCCCTAAACAGCTCAGCACATCTGACACTCCTACTACCACCCCATTTCAGTTCTTGCAACTCTTGGAAAATTACTGAAGAACTAATTTACATTTGAGTCTCTGACTACATCCAGCAATACAAACCTCTCACCTGCAAACAACATAGCGTTTGAGAAGGGTAACCCAATAATCATATTGTAGACTTTCTCTGATGAAATGTCTTCTCCATTTGGATGGATTGCACATCCTAATTTACTAATTAACAACCACAAAAAGCAAAGCCATTGTTTTCATAACTACACAAAAGATTTACGCTCACCACAAACCCTTACAAATAAAGGGCTGCATAATGAATCCATCAAAAAAAACTATTTTACTCAAATAGATAGGAGTTTGTCTTCATCCAGGCATCAACTGTCATCAACAAATTAAAAAAAAATGTTTCTTCTTTTGGACGAGTTAAAATTCAAAATTTCACTCTGCCCATGCCAGATCAGCAATCAGTAAAAACATTTTCTTTGCCATCTTGAATGTGGTCTTCACCTATCTGCAGAAACTTACTGGAAAATATGAAAGCAGTCCCGACACTGAATAAAAAAAATCTGCCAGTTCAGTAACTGCTCCCCTCAAAAAGATTATCCCTTTCTTGCATTATATAAAGCAAAACAGCATCCAACAAAGCCAAGGGCTGGTCACTTGTTTGCCTCACTGTTACTAGAGCTTCTATATTTACAACTATTTCCCCCCTTAACAACAAAATGTATTTACAAAACTCCATCCTACAAGCTAAGAAATCAAGCCCATGATGGTATTATTCTGTATACACCAAAGAGCAACCTTAACAGTACAAAGCACTGGTTCTCAAACATTGGTCCAATACTGTTGGAAGCCCATCATCCCAATCTCAGAAATATACCATCTTCCTCTATCTTTAGATTTCCTCCCAAAGCTCACCTACAAAAGCAGTTTGCAAGTGCCTTACTGTAGGGCACATCACATAACTCCTACATTCCTTTTGTTTCTCTGCTTAGCCCTTTTCTACATCCCACCACTTTACTCTCATTTCATTACTCTCATCCTTGCAGTCTCCTCCCACTCTCCCCTTCCATTTTCCACTGAACAGGCCCTTTATGACCCTTCTGTATCTCCCCTTCCCTTCACCTGGCACAATCTATCAAGTTACCCTCTTTTTCTGTACACCTTTGGGATAACAGCCTTCTGTAATGTATTCATGCTGCCCTTTATCAACCATCCTTAACTGACATCTGCTCCTTTACACTATTAAATGTGATTCATTTGTAATGCACATTGATCAATTTAATGCCTGCAAATGTCTCTCTCATTGTTGATTGAATAAACTGTGTATCTGGATACATATATTTATATCTGTCTTATAGTTTGTATTGTTACATTTACTGTATTTATTTTTTACCGTATTTGTTCTTCCCAGCACTGCATCAGAAATTGGTCCACATAGGGATCAGTGTTCTACTCTAGTAAGCAAATTATAATTAAATAAAAATGTATAAAACACAAATCAAGATGCTTTTACAAATGTACACTCAATACATGAATAGAGGACAAAATCAAAATCATAATGATAATGATAATGATGATGATAGACAGATGCAGGGCTCATATTTTTGTTCATACCCAAAGCTTTCAGTGATAAATACGCCCATGCAATGCAAAATCAAAGGAATGTTCTGCATGTACACTGCAATAAATATGTTCTGCACCTTTAGTAGAAGAGCAGTAGCAATGCATAATATGATAAATACAGCCTGCTGGATCTCCACATATCAAACTGATGATAATTACTTTCTTTTCCTGAGGAGCTTTGTCATATGCTTAAATAAGCAGCCCTTTTTATGATGGTTTTAATTTTAATTCCAACATGCAAACAAACAGCTGCATATGAGTCATGCAAACATTGCATTAAGTAAAAATCTATAAAAGACACTGTTTCTGTGCCTAATCACATCTTAATAATATGATAGGTAGCACATCTTAAGACACTGAATGCAGCCTCACATACTCTATGCTTCAACAACAAAATTACAGAAAGTCCATTTTTCCGTACAAGAAAATTGAAAAGTTTAAAACCTCCACAAATGTCAAAACAATCATCTCTTAATGGCAACAGTGGTATGGTGATTTAAAAGTTCAGAAGCATGTTCCTTCCCCTTTGCATTTCTGTAGTTGTTGTTGTCTTTCTGCTTTTCCCGGTTAGGGGTCACCACAGCGGAACTCCGGTCCGCTAATGATTGGCAGTAGATATTCACGAACACCGAGGTGCCAGCTCGACGTTCAACCTTCAACGAAGGCACACCCATTTACACATGTCTTTTGAATGCCCACCCAACTGCAGGGAGGACATGCAGACTCCACACAGAAGGCACTCCCCGCACTCCAGCCAAGAATCGAACGGGAGAACCTCTTGCAGTGAGGCAATAACGCTACCTCTGCATTTCTGTAGTTATGAATTATTAAAGTAGTTCAAAAAGCTTCTGTTGCAAAGGCAACATAATTAAAGCTATAGTGGTGACAAGATTGTATGCAAGCATTGCTCCTATCATTTTCATCAGCTTGCTGACTTCTTAGTATCTTCAAAAAAAAAAAAAAAAAAAGAAAGAAAGAAAAAAAAAATCAAGGCCTTTCACACAGCATGGTAAATGAGACTGCACTGATATAGTATTTAATACTTGATTAGACTGTTTCCTAATCTGGTAATATATTTAACAATGAAAAATACCACCTTACATTTGTAAAATAACAAATCATATGCCTGATGAGATTTCAGAGTTATAGAAAAGAAAGCTGAAATGGTCATGCCCAGAGGTTCCCAGTATATTCTCTGGGGAAATGGCATGAACACTAGTAAAGACAGCAAGCTGAGCATCTACTTTTGATTGTAGAAGTTTTCCCTTGTGTTGTAGATGTAGTAACTCATTTCTAGAAGTGTCTTGTTATGCATAGCAGACCATGATCTATAGTCAGCTAGGATGCTCTATGAACTAAAGGACCACAGACAAGGGAAGGTTTTCCAGCTGAGAACATTGTGATCTGGAGAATGGCAGTGAATGTTATGGAGGAGTACCAACGATTTATACTAGAGGAGGACAGGCATAAAACTGTAGAACTTTGGAGGGTTTCAATGAACAGACCAGAAAAGAAGAGAGTGGCAAGAGTGGGAGATATCAGCAAAATCCAGTTTTGTCCCTGACAAAGTCATCAGAATAAGAGTAAGGGAGGAGATCAAGTAATGGCAGGTCAGAATACATAATAGAATAAGCAAGAGATGTAATGAGTGCAATTGGTGTCCTTTTGTGCACGTATGCCATTCATGGTGTCAGCTGCTCAGAATTTTAACAAATGCCAGTAGCTTGTTGTCCAAGACTGAATTACAGTGGGGCTGGATTTTCACCCTTTTCTTACTGTAGTGCAAACTCTGAGTTGCTATATATAATTAGCAGAGAGTGTAGGGGAGCAGATCACCAAAAGGAGGTGCAAAGGAGCTTGACTCCCTGCAAAAATATTATTTACAGTTTTTTTTTTTTGGTGGGGGGTTCTTTTTTATTTTAATGTGTTAACCTTTCTGGGTCAATCTGTTAGGGGTTGATCATTGATCATTTGTTTGATCAACGCAATGATCGAAAGCTTTTCTATGTAAATATATATATATATATATATATATAATTATTTGTGTGTGTGTGTGTGTGTGTGTGTGTGTGTGTGTGTGTGTGTGTGTGTGTGTGTGTGTGTGTGTGTGTGTGTGCGTGCGTGAGTGTGTGTGTTTAAAGGCCTTAACAGTCTTTCTAGCCACCTTTCCGGAGAAGTTGCTTAACTCAGTATACACTTTTAATGTATTACAGCATCTTCACACAGCTTTAGGATATGAAAAGTTCCACTTTAGTATAAATGAAAGTTAAACTTTACTGCAAAACATCTCAAATAAACAAAATATATAAAGTTGCTTAATTCATAACAGCAAATACATTAAATTTCAGAAAGTTCACTTTTTGTGAAATAGCTCTACAATAGAGAAATTGTCCAGGCATTTTGCTTAGCTTCAGTTTCCCAGTAAAAGCAGGATTTTTAGCAAACATTCTGTGTATTCAGCAAAACTAGTTTTCTGAGTCATCAGTTGTTGATGCACTGCATTTTATTTGATTGTTTTCCAGTTCCTTTCATCAGGGAACAATTACCTGGATTCAATAAACTTCATGCAGGAATAGTGTTATTCCTGCACGGAGTGAACCGTATCCATTTACCCTTAGCTTTAACAGCAGCGCACCTTGCATATTCATGAAGGCATGCTGCTGCTAAGGCTAAATGAACATGAACACTACTGAGTGCAGGGAGGCATGTTTAAGTAGTGCACGCACATCTAGCATGCCCCCTGCACTCCAAAAGTGTCAATGTCCGCGGACGCTGAAATCAAATCAAATGAGTATTTCAGTGTCTGTAGACATGGAAATGGATAGGGGATCAAGAAATCAATGCAGGGTGTGTGTAACAGGTTCTGTCATATACCCCTTGCATTGTAAAAGTGCCATATGGCCATACCCCTCAACAATACAGATTTCCGCAGTATGCCCAGATGCCTACCTCACATAGCTCTAAACCTCCTAGAGCAAGAAAGTTGCACAAAGCCATAAATAATAGGGGGACAAAGGCACAAAAATAGGGACACTTTTTAAATATTGCATTGGCAAACCTGGAAAGTTGATAGAATAAAAGGTTTGCATTAGCACGGGCTTCCTTAAGGGTATGAAGACTGAAACCCAATGTCTGCCATTGTAATAGTGCCATACAGCCATACTCCTCAACTGTACAGGTTTCCACAGAATGCCTAGATGCCTGCCTCACATACCTCTTAACCTGCTAGAGCAAGAAAACTGTACAAAGCCATAAATAATGGGGGAACAAAGGTACAAAAATAGGGACACTTTTTAAAAATTGCACTTACAAACCCGGAAAATTTAGCACAGACTTCCTGAAGGGTATAAAGACTAAAACCCAAAGGTCTGCTATTGTAAAAGTGCCATATGGCCATGCTACTTAACTGTACAGGTTTCTGCAGAATGCCCAGATGCCTGCCTCACATACCTTTCAACCTCCTAGAGCAAGAAAGCTGTATAAAGCCATAAATAATGGGGAGACAAAGGCACAAAAATAGGGACACTTGTTAAATATTGCATTTACAAACCCGGAAAGTTAATAGAATAAAAGGCTTGCATTAGCATGGACTTCCTGAAGGGTATGAAGACTGAAGCCCAGATGTCTGCCATTGTAAAGGTGCCATACGGCCATACCCCTCAACTGTACAGGTTTCAAAGGTTTACAAAGCCATAAATAATGGGGGGACAAATTCACAAAAATAGGGACACTTTTTAAATATTGCATTTACAAACCCGGAAAGCTGATAGAATAAAAGGCTTGCATTAGCATGGACTTCCTGAAGGGTATGAAGACTGAAGCCCATATATCTGCCATTGTAAAAGGGCCATACAGCCATACCCCTCAACTGTACAGGTTTCTGCAAAATGCCCAGATGCCTGTCTCACATACCTCTCAACTTACAAACCCAGAAAGTTGATAGAATAAAGGGTTTGCATTAGCATGGACGTCCTGAAGGGTATGAAGACTGGAACACAAATGTCTGCCATTGTAAAAGTGCCATATGGTCATACTCTTCAACATTACAGTCTTCTGCAGAATGCCCAGATGCCTGCCTCACATACCTCTCAACCTCCTAGAGGAAGAAAGCTGTACAAAGCCATAAATAATGGGGGGACAAAGGCACAAAAATAGGGACACTTTTTAAATATTGCACTTACCAATCCGGAAAGTTGACAGAATAAAAGGTTTGCATTAGCATGGATTTCCTGAAGGGTATGAAGTCTGAAACCCAAATGTCTGTCAGTATCTTCTGACTTAAACCCTGAGCTATTTGCCAATGATTTGCTAGAAAACTACAGTCACACTTCCTAAATTTGTCAGCGCAATAATTAAAATCTGTCCCTATCCTTCCCTTTACAATTTCCCTTACTGTGACTGACATGTACAGATGTATGTAAATAAAGTGGGTTTATTAAATTTCTTTTTTGTTTTACCATCCTAAGGTATATTTAAGCAAGATAGAAGGAAGTTTCTTTGCTCACCAGTGGGAGTGGGGAGCCTTGAGCAGCCTACCTGTCCTTGGGGGAAGTGACCTCAGCACAAGAAGCTGTAGTAATTGGTTGTTTGGGACCATTTCTAGCTCTTTTGTAGTTCACTGTTTAAAATCCACCTCTGGGCATTTTTTTTCTGGCTATACTGCTCAGACAAGCTCCACGTGGGTTTACAGAGTGGTCCTAGCAGCAAGGAACTCAAAAAGGCGACTACCTTCTGGATTTAAGTATCTTTGCTTTTTTTTCACTTGAAATAGCTTCTGTAGCTTACCTTGAACTAGCCTGAACTGTTTTTTAACTGATTGCTGCATTATTTTAAAATCTGCACTTAAAGTTACATTTTAGTCGAATTTGATCGAAAGTTTGCTTGTTTGTTTGTTTAATTTAACTGTGAAGGCTGCCCACTAAAGTGTGCTAGCCTGTGTAACTAATTTATCACTGTCTCTGCATTTTCTGTGTGGTTCTACCAAAAAAAAAAAACAAAAAACCAAAAAAATAATCCTTGTTTTCCCGCCTTCCTCGACTAGTTTAGACCAGTTTACAGGCATTGCTGTATTCTGGGCTGTGGTGTAGTTCCTGTGTTGTCTATTACCTTACTTGGATAAAAGGAAGTTTCTTTGCTCACCAGTGGGAGTGGGGAGCCTTGAGCAGCCTACCTGTCCTTGGGGGAAGTGACCTCAGCACAAGAAGCTGTAGTAATTGGTTGTTTGGGACCATTTCTAGCTCTTTTGTAGTTCACTGTTTAAAATCCGCCTCTGGGCATTTTTTTTCTGGCTATACTGCTCAGACAAGCTCCACGTGGGTTTACAGAGTGGTCCTAGCAGCAAGGAACTCAAAAAGGCGACTACCTTCTGGATTTAAGTATCTTTGCTTTTTTTTCACTTGAAATAGCTTACGTAGCTTACCTTGAACTAGTCTGAACTGTTTTTTAACTGATTGCTGCATTATTTTAAAATCTGCACTTAAAGTTACATTTTAGTCGAATTTGATCGAAAGTTTGCTTGTTTGTTTGTTTAATTTAACTGTGGAGGCTGCCCACTAAAGTGTGCTAGCCTGTGTAACTAATTTATCACTGCTTCTGCATTTTCTGTGTGGTTCTACCAAAAAAACAAAAAACAAAAAAATAATCCATGTTTTCCCGCCTTCCTCGACTAGTTTAGACCAGTTTACAGGCATTGCTGTATTCTGGGCTGTGGTGTAGTTCCTGTGTTGTCCATTACCTTACTTGGATAGAAGGAAGTTTCTTTGCTCACCAGTGGGAGTGGGAAGCCTTGAGCAGCCTACCTGTCCTTGGGAGAAGTGACCTCAGCACAAGAAGCTGTAGTAATTGGTTGTTTGGGACCATTTCTAGCTCTTTTGAAGTTCCCTGCTTAAAATCTGCATTTGCACGGTTTTGCGCGGTTGTGCGCATAGCACAGCACCGGTTAAACAAGGTTAAACTTTTTCTGGCTCCGACAAGTCTGCTCTTCAAAATTTCCCTTAAGGAAGCTCTACTCTTACTATAACCAGACTACTCACTGTATTATAAGCCTAGCACTTGTTCTCAATACTTCTCTGCTAAGTAAGCACTCTCGTACTAAGTAAAGCACTACATCTACTTACCACCCCTGTGAATACCCACTTCCCTTAAAGGTATACCACTCCCTTATACTGTTCTAGCATGTCAAGTGGTAGATTACTGGCATCGTCTCCAGTTCAGCTGGTCAATCTGGGCATCTTGAGACAATGCTACAATTGTCTCATGTACACAGACAACCCTCTCCTCCTCCCAACAAACACAAATACATGTGAGAGATGCAACTATATAGCCAAACTGGAGGCTGAACTCTTTCAACCCAGGGCTGGCATGACCAGACAGGAGGAGATGGCAACCACACACACAACAATCCCAGTCCCACATAGACCTACCACAACTGCAAACCAAACACATAAAAACACAAAGACATACTCGGAGGCTCTAATAAAAAACTTACCAAAACAACAGAGGCTCCCAAAGCAGACATCCAAAAATCCACCACCTCAAAACAAAAAACATGCAACACATACTTCAATAAATCAGTGTATTGACCAATCGCAGCCCTTAAGGCCAAACACCTTGCCTGATACACTAGTAATAGGTGACTCCATAGTCAGACACACTGATGTCCCACTGACCAGGCTGAACAAGGAGAAGGTGACTGTGAGCTGTCTATCAGAGGCTAGGATCTGCCACATAACACATGCACTTAGGTCACTCCAAAGCAAGTACAAATATGACTCCGTCATTGTCCATGCTGATGTGAATGACCTGAGATGTACCTCCCTGGACTACATGAAAAGAGACATAGAGGAGCTCTCCGATTATGTAGCCCAGGCTGGTATGACCCTGACCCTGAGCAGCATCTTGCCCTCACCAGGAATGATACCACAATACAAAGACAAGATGATCACCTTTAACAATTGGCTCGAGTACTGGTGTCATTCTAAGGGGATCCAATGTCTGTCTGCCTGGGATGATATGTTGGACAAGCCAGGCTGCTTCACAAGGGATGGCTTACACCTGTCACCACTGGGCTTCCTGATATTGGCTAAGGCTCTTGCCACCCCCATAGTGCCTTTTTTAGGCAAGGCTCAAAAGACAAACCCACCTCCTTAGAAAAGAAAAATGGAAAAAAACTAAGGGTAATGCTGCTCAACGCCAGAAGTCTAAATCTCAAGATGCAGGCACTTGATGCACTCCTCAGCATGGAGAACATCGACGTCTGTGCAGTAACTGAAACCTGGTTCAAGGCTCCTGAGAGCACCCCAGCGCTGCCAGGCTATACCTCGTATCATGCTTTTCAGCCCCAAAACCCGGGCCGAACCACAAATGGAGGGGGAGTGTCCATATTCATAAAGGACACCCACACCTCCAGGTTAGTAGCAAAACATGAAGCATCAGAGACCATACAGGTGCAACTAACCATAGGCAAAACTGCTATACAACTGGTAGCATGTTACAGACCACCCTCCCAATCTCAGGAACCCCACTCAGCCTTCCTGAAGACATTGGAGGATATGAATGTACCACAAAATACCATCATACTGGGAGACTTCAACTACCCAAACATAGATTGGGTACATTATTCTAGCCCTAATACCCTAGCCCAAAGGTTCCTGGAATTCATAAATTCAAATGCACTGGAACAACTAGTCACCTCTCCCAATAGGGGAGATAATATACTAGACCTGATCATCACAAACATGGGGACAAAATGCTCCACACCGGAAGTATACCCCTCACTAGTGAGATCTGACCACAAGCTAATCACCCTGGCTATACATATCCCACCTCCACCCCCAGCACAAAAGACTGCAGTGAAAAACTTCTCAAAAGCAGACTTCACTCTTCTTAAGACTGAGATGGTATCCTTTAAGCCCACTGTGCCAGTGGATACCACATCCCACAATGCCGAATCCTTCACAAATGCTTTCTATGGACATCTCCAAGAATGCATGGATCATGCAATCCCAAAAAAATCCAAGTCCCTCTCCACCAAATGTAAGCGTCTTGTCTGGTGGACCTCAGCCATAAACAAATTGTATAACAAAAGAAGGAAGCTACTGCACGTCAGAGCGAAATCCCATGAAGGGAAGACATCTCTGATCAACATTAGCAGAAAACTACGTTCTCTCATAAAAACATCTAAGGCAAACTTTGAGAGAAAAATCGCTAAGGACACTAAAGATAACCACAAAGCCTTCTTCAGCTATGTTAGAAACCTGGGCGGAAACCCTCAGCTATGCTCAGAGTTGGTTCTCAACAACAGAAAATACACTGAACTCACAGATATTGCTAACATTCTGGCTGACAGGTTCAGTGCAAATTTCTCACCTCCTTCACCCCCAAAAGAAGAAATACTTATCCCAGCTGAATGTAATCTCCCTGTCATCTCAGATGTCCAAGTGAGAACCGCCCTAAACAAAGCAAAAAACACAGCATCAATGGGACCTGACGGTATCCCGAGGTGCGTGTTACGTGAACTCCAAGAGGAGCTAAACCCACACATAAAAATGCTATTTAACCTTAGCCTTACTTTGGGATATGTACCTGAACACTGGCGTACAGCAACAGTGGTCCCACTCCACAAGGGGGGTGCCTCTACAGACCCTGGAAACTACCGCCCCATAAGCTTAACTAGCCTGGTCTGCAAAGCTATGGAAAGAATCATTATGGAACTCATAAACAGAGACATAGGGGACCTGCAGACACTCGACCCCACCCAGTTCAGCTTTGTAAAGGGCAGATCCTGCCTTTTAAACCTGGTTGACTTTTTGGAAACAGTCACTAGAGCCATTGATGAGTGCAAAGCAGTCCATACAGCATACCTGGACTTGGCTAAGGCCTTCAACACAATATCCCACTCAGGCATCATAGATAAGCTAAACAGCTTAAAAGTAAACCCTTATGTCACTAGATGGATTGCAAACTGGCTAAAGGACAGAACCCATAAAGTTAAAATCGCTGGAGCAATGTCAGACTCAAAGCCAGTCACAAGTGGTGTCCCACAGGGATCTGTCCTGGGACCCCTCTTGTTCGGCATTTATTTCTCAGATGTTAAAGCAAACATGGGAGGGCTGTGGCTGACAAAGTTTGCAGATGACTGCAAACTAGGCACCATAGTCGATACACCAGCAGACACACACATCCTACAAAAAGGCCTCACTGAAACGGACAACTGGTGCCGTAGTCACGGCCTTAAACTAAATGCCAAAAAATGTATAGTCATCCCTTTTGGAAAAAACAAAGTACCCACAAATTATCACATAGACAGCAACCCACTGAGTACGGAAAAAGTAATCAGAGACCTAGGGACCCAAGTAGACAGCGACCTCTCATTTGACACCCACATTGCCAAAGTGATTAGAAAAACATTCTACCTTGCACACCTCATCATGAAGGAATTCACATCCAGATCCAAGGATGTCATTGTACCCCTATATTCCTCCCTCATCAGAGCCATGATTGAGTACAATGCCCCATTTGGTATGTACCTCACCCGGCACTTGCAACAGCTGGAGAGACCACAAAAGTACCTCACCAAAAGGATCAAGGGTCCCCAACATATGTCTTATTCCACCAGACTAAAGAAACTTCAGCTCTATTCAGCAGCATACCGCCTGCTCAGAGGTGATCACTGCCTGACGTACAAGGCCATGTCCAATCAGGATCTGATGGACATGCTCCACCTCAAAAAATCCAAATCCATCAGGACCATGAGAGCTAAAGACTTAAACCTCAGCACAAGTATGAATAGGACATGCTGGAGGGATAGATTCATAACCCAGAGGCTTCCCATGCTTTGGAACAGGATCCCAGTTCGTATTAGGCAGAGCCCCTCACTGACTCTCTTCAAGAGAAATCTTGATGAGTGGATGGGAGATCGAAAGTTTACCCCAGAGGTCATATCTGTGTCACTGCTAGACAGGGGCACAGTAAACTAATTCTATTATATAAGGGGACCTCAACTGTGTCACTACTAGGCAGAGGCACAGTATTCTAGATTTATTCTGTACATTTTTGTACCATTTCATGGGGTGGCAAAAGCCACATCACTATGGCTAGGCTTACAAATGCCCCAGGGCAGATAGCCTAGTACTATACTATAAAACTATGAAACTATAATCCAGATATAGTTGTACCAAATTCTAGTCTGAGTATGTAATAGACAGGTATGCATAATGTTTGTTTGTTTTCTCCCGCTACAGCTGCAGCAGAGGGGGCTAGCAATGCTGAGGCCCATGCAGACAGACTGACAAGGCTGTGCTGACAGGCTAGTGAGTACAGATCTACCTTGCAGTATATAGTGAAATAAATAATAAGGAGTAAATTGTTTATTGTGTTCTGTGTCTAACGATTAAAGAAAAGTTTGTCTAACGATTAAAGAAAAGTTTGCCAGACTAATAGTCATCTACAGCATATGCAGTAGTAGAGCACTGTGTCATAGAAGTATAATAAAAACCTAAACCACCAACTGTTGTGTTTATTCTGGTATATTGTTATAGAAATAGAATGTGTACAGGTTCTGCACAGAAAATATGGCTTTGACAGCATGAATTAACACAGGTTGTTCTGAGAATCAGCTTGTATGCAAAACAGTAGCTTGTGAAGCTGTAAATCAAGATATACATGAAACATGACATATGTTATGCACTAAGATCCAAACCCTGAATACTAATGTCAAACGTCTTATAGTGTGTCCCCTGCTGCAGTGCCTTGTGTTAACCTTTGCTTTCCAGATTGTATAATTTCAAAGAATTGCTACACAGTACAGTAACTATCTGTCATGCATGAATCTCAGGATTGCAAGGTCAGACTATCTAACACACAGAGTATTAGGCAGAAAACAGTCAAATAAGAAACAGCAGTTTCCAAGTAGTCCAGTGTGATGAGAAGCAGCCTTGTAGTTCATTTCAGCACACCCAAACATGGTTCTAATCCAGGGAGTGGTACTGAGATATATGCATATATACACTCAAGAAGTCTTGAATATTTGTAGAAACAGTCAGATAGTCGTAACCGATATTTTCTCCACAGGTCTTACAGGTAATGAAATGTTTGTAGTAACTGTTTGAAGGGTATAACA
Source organism: Protopterus annectens (assembly GCF_019279795.1). Taxonomy (NCBI): domain Eukaryota; kingdom Metazoa; phylum Chordata; order Ceratodontiformes; family Protopteridae; genus Protopterus; species Protopterus annectens. Next base: position 908,489,337 of record NC_056732.1, read on the forward strand.
ATACACCATGTACAACTGTCCCACTGCCAACCCCTTGTCTGCAAATGACAGCAGGATAAGTACATACACCATACCCTCCTCCTGATACATGTCTCTCAAGTGTCATGATGTCATAGCGAGTGGTCACTGCTACCAGTCAATCAGTCAAAAGCCTCCTTCAGTAAAGTAGTGGCAGTTCACCCAGTGAGCCCCATACCATTACAGGTTGACAGTCTAACAGGTATGTATGTGCCATAGAAGCTATGGGCCATAGGTAGATGTAAATTGAGGGCAGACCTGTAGAGTATTGAACAGTACTGTTGTGAAAAATAGAAGCCGATATAGTTTCTAATGGACTTTTTATTCTCTCCCCCACCTGTCATCTGCACCAATAATTATTATTCATATGCTATGGGGAGTTGTTCTCAATACCTATTGTTGGGATGTGTTCTATTATTGTTTATATATTTCATTGTTGCATATTAACATACCTTGTTCAAATACCATTATCGGTGGCCTGTTGACGTCAATGTAACTTGCATGCTGTTAAAATGCTTACTGTTGCTCCATTTATGCATGTGTTCTGTTTGGTATGCAACTGTTTCAAATCTGTTAGGTTGGGTTAGTTGGAACACCCATGCATGCTGTTATAACTAATTTTGCAATGTGTTGTTCATGACTAACCAATGTATATGGGAAAGCACAACACTATAGCATGTTTGGGAAGGCAGATCCCGCAGATCAGCTTGTCCCACCATATCTGGCCATGGCATTGGGCCCCAGCATATCTGGGACCCAACCCAGAACATCTTCCTCCTTTGGTCCTGCACCACCACCATCGAGTGGAACTGCCTCAGGGGACAGGAACTATCCCCCCAGGCATGGGCATGGAGAGGAGCCCGTCACCCACAGAATGGGTATGGTGTGCTGCGTCATCCACTCTGAGTTGGGTGGGCAGCTGCACCAGATGGAGGGCCACCTGCTGCACCTCGAGGGGCAGGCTGCCCCTCTTGTCCAGCCCCCAGCACAGCCATCTTTTGGGCGATGAAGGTGCACTGGTGACTGCCCATGGGTGGGGACCTCATTCCCACTGTATACATTTGGGGGCTCATGGGCCTCTGATTCCCAACCAAACTCCCTGTCCAAGGTGTTTACCCCCTCATGTGTCATATACTGCCCCTGTCTGCTGTCTTGTGTGACTTGTCTGTCTGAAAATGCTACCTATCCTACCAAACCTACCTCCTCAAACATACCTACAGCCCTTTCCCAAAATCCCGCTCTCACCTAAAAAAAAAGGCCATCTGTCCCACAAAACAGTCATTGTCCCATACACAGCTCTACATTCTGCCCCCATGTGCAATGAAATTAATCAATCTACCCACAAATTATTCTAGAAATGTCTGTTGCCAATGCTCGGTCTGTGGGGTATGAGGATGTAAATGCCAAATTCTACAAATTATTCAAAGCTGTTGCTACAGAAGAAATTTAGAGCTATGGTTCTTTCCTACACCTGTCCTGCACATCCCTAGCTGATTTTCCTAATGTTTTACCCGCTGCTTGCCCCCATTTCACCACTTTCCTATCACCCTTTTTTCTTTTCTTTAATTAAAATTAGTGCAGGTGTAAGCGGGAGTAAGCATTGCTAAGTGAAGCTAAGAGGACTTAACCATCTGTCAGCATCGCTTAGCTCTGCACAAAACCTCACAAACCCACTTACAACTGCTTAAAAGTGCCTTAATCACTCTGTCTCCATCAGCCCTTGTTCTGCCCAGCAGCAAAATAATCAGCCTTGCCAAGTTTCAAACCCAGGACACTGGCACTACAGCAACATACCACGGCACCATCTGAGCTGTGGAAATTTGCAATGCTTTTACAAACATATCATGCATTCTGGTAATTTAACATTAACAAAAAAAAAGTCTTCAATTCCAAGTCTTGGACCCAGGACTCTGTGGACTACAATCACAGCAACATACCTCTACACCATCTGAGCAACAGGAATTTGTAATGTTTTTACAAACATATCATGCACTTCAGTCATTTAACATAAGGAAAAAAATATATATCCATAGATATCCATAGTACTCTTATATACATATATATGTATGTATAAATATATATATATATATATATATATATATATATATATATATATGTGTGTGTGCGTTTGTGTGTATGTATATATATATATATATATATATATATATATATATATATATATATATATATATATATATATATATACATATATATATATATATATATATATATATATATATATATATATATATATATATATGATTGGATAACCAACCTATTACTGCAAGACATCTGCAAAAAGCCTGACAAAGTGGGGGTTAAAGGGCAAACAATAGTGACATCCTTGAAATATGGCTGTTATACGCGTACAAGTCTGCTAGAGTAGCATGGTTTGATTTAACATATAATTCCTGATAGATTCCTGGTCTGAAACACAAATGAATGTCATCATTTATTGATGTCAATGCTGACATCATCTCAATGATTGTCAGAAGCCCACAACTGTTATGGGGAACAGACCAAATATATGAGCCATGCATCTTGACAGTGTCTAGACATCTGGACAGTAGAGAGGTATGACTGCAGTCATGTAGCAGAAGAGAAAAATTAGTGAGAGCTGCTAACCATTTCACCCATCACCTTCTGAACCACAGTATGACCAACAGGACACTACCCCAAATCAGCTCTGGAGAATTACCCATGTATTTCTAAATATATCATGCACTACAGTGATGGAACTGAAGGGAAAAGCAGATATTGATGTGGAAATGTCCACCCACAACCATTTGCACCAGTCACAGTAACATACTAGTGCCCAAAATGAACTCTAGAGTATGACTGTTTGAACAAACATATCCTGATTGCCAGTCACACACTGCACTGACATATACTGGCCCAACCAACAGTCTACTGGGAATCCTGAGGTGTTACAGGGCATTTCTCAGTCTGACCCTTCAAACATATATACCTGATAGACCACCAGCAACTGTAGCAGCATGCAGAGTCAGATAGAAAAGGATCTATGACACCCACATCTGCTACTCTCCCTACTCAGCTTAACAAACATTTACATACAACACTGCTACACAATATTGGCAGTCTGTTAACAATGGCCAGAGATACATAGCTCTCAGCTGTACATATTTCCACAGAATGTCCAGAGTGTGGGACCATAATTATGGCCACTGCCACACACCACTTCCAGGAGTCTGCTAAGTCACTGGGATGATACCAGGAGTGCAGTCACTGAATAATGATATACTATAACTCAGAACCTCTTACTGCAAGACATCTGGACAAAGCATGACATACTTGGGGGAAAGGGGGCCAAAAAGAGGGACATATCTCACATAATGGTGTTACAAACTGAAACAGTTGCTGGTGTTATAGGGTTTGTTGTAGCATAACATCCCTGAAGGATATGTCTGAAACAGTAATGGATGTCAACATTTACTGACTACAATCCTCACATTATCCTTCTGAGTTCTCAAAAACAGATATTGTCTGAGGAACAGACCAAACATAACAAGCAAACCTTTGGGCAGTCTGGGGAATCTGAACAGTTGAGAGGTATGTCAGAGACATATCACTGTCAGACAACAAGTCATGCAGAAAATGCATGTCCAGACAAACCATGTTAATCTAGCAATCCTCTATGTGTATAACAGCAATACTTACTTACAATCTGTACCAACTTCTGGAGCTTTGTCTCCCGTGTTGTTGGGCTGTCTCCACATGTCTTGTCCTGAGAGGTATTTCCACCTACCATCTGTGAAGCTGTAGCCCCCACACCTCCATAATGTCCTACACACAGGCAAGGAAAAGGGGCAAGGCCCACATGAAGGACTTAATTATAGCATTGTGTTGCTATGGTATTGGCTAATGGAAAGTCAACACAGCTGCTCTGGATGCAAGTAGCAAGTGGGAGACACCAATTGGTGCACAGGACATCACCTTGCCCATGAGCATTACCTACAAAAGGCAAACTGATGCCTATGCAACACAGGTCTGAACCCATCTACACAAAGGCAGACTGCAACTACACAGACCTAACCATTTCCATTATTCTGGGGAAACTCGTCAGCACTATAACAGGTATGTCAATCATGTAAGCTTGTAATGGAATGCAAAAGGAGGGATGCGATAATGCCAAATAGGAAGTTAATCACTAGGTCACAACAAGAACTGCTGGACTCACATGCTGCTGTCTGGTACCTATGGCCATTTCTGCTTGCCCTGTCTGCATTGACAAGGATCACATGTCCAGCCCCTGAGTTACCCCAGCAAAGGTCAGCTAATTTATGACTATTACTAGAGGGCCTGTTGTCCAATACTGAGTGTGACACTGCTAGGCCAGCTACCTGGGATGTTGTAAATATTCATATGTCACCAGTGAATGCTACTATGATACATATGCTAGTCTTACAAATGTAAGAGATTTTTAAAGGGTATGTGCATAGTACACAACAATCGCAGAAGTGTGTGTTGAACTGTGTGTTATATACTGAGCCCATACCTGACAACATGTGTGCCTTATATTTGTAGTCAATGTCTCATACAGTTGTGTATTGTCTAGCACATCACTGGCAACCCATTAAAGACGGAAGTCATAACATAACATAATAGCATGCATTTGATTGAAAGATGTCATATCCTGTGGAGTAGACCTGTGAATGTGACATCGTCTTTGCCGGCAACTTAGTGTGTTTCAGCTAGATTCATAAAGTGACAATATTTTCTGACCTTTGCCCACCAGTGATGTGTGTCTTTGTGCAGAAGTCTTGCTCTAACAAGAGCTAGGTGTCTTAGCATGAAACCCATGTCAATGCAAGCGTACCTTGTCCTGTAGGATGCCAACATTTGTGCAGTCACTGACACCTGTTTTGTAGCTGTGGAGACCACACTAACCTTGCCAGGTTACTCATCCCATCATACATTTAGACCTCAAATGGAGGGCTGCAAAGCCACAGGAAGTGAAGTGTTGAACATTATCATACACATACACACCTCCAGTCTGGCCAAACAGTATGACACATGGCAGACATCCCAAGTGCATTTAACAGTTGACAAAATGCCTACTCGATTCATAGCTAGCTACAGGCCTCCATCCATGGCAATGGGCACCCACCACACCTATTAGGACTTGCTGGAATCTGTCAGGATTCAATTGTCTACTCTGCTCCTGGGTGACTTCAACTACCTAACCATAGTGTGCATGACTTATGCCACCTGAACATGAACACATAGAGATTCCTCAGCTATATCAATGGCAATGCAGTGGATCAGCCGGTCAACACTCCTATGATAGGTGGAAATATACAGTACCTGGTCCTAACCAAATTGAGTAGCCACTGTAGCACTCCTACAGTGTCACCCTCCTTGGTAAGCTCTGACGACATAGAAATCATTGTTCAGGTCACTATCGCCCCTGCCCTCCCTCCCCCTTGTCAGGGTCAAACAAAATTAACTTTACACAACTGACTATAAATCTCCACAGAGCAGGTAGAAGTAGCTTTACAGCCAATGTCCCATCAGTTGGAACTAGCAGTAGTGTCCAGGCCCACATCATAATACTATGTGGGCACCTACATAGCTGTATGGACTCAGTAATACCTGACAGGACAACATCATCTCCCTTAAGGTAGGGTAAACATATGTGGTAGACAGCAGCAATACACAAATACCATAATAGGTGGAAATAATTGCTGGACAGGGCCAAGAAAGAACAGGTGCCTTATTGGAAACAATGTCACCTTCATCTCTACAAACAAATAAGGTCACAGGTGAATTACCCTAAGGCTGTCTTTGAGTGCAAATTGGACACATCCACCAAGGCTAGTCACTAGGCCTTCCACACTTGTGTCTGCAATCCCAGATGCAACACACAAATCTGCTCTGTAGTGGTGGTCAATAACACCACATACACATACCTCCTGCAGACAAGTGAAGTGTAAACATCACCCTCCTGTCCATCCATGAGTACACACATACATGCACAGCACCTGTCCCCCTCCCTTCACTATCAGGAAGCAGGTCCATAATGCCCTCTCAAAGGCAACACACAGAAGTCTCCATAGGTCTGATACCATCCCTGGCTGCAACATACATAACACAGTCATGAGCTCTCATATCCATTACGCACTGCAGTTAACCAAAGCTTGGGCACTGGTGTCATCCCATCTGCACAGAGGACAGCGACTGTCATCCCTATATACAAAGGTGGAACAATCCACCGACCCAGCCAATCATATGCACATCAGCCTAACTAACCTGCTTTGCAAGGGCATAGAAGGCAGTATCAAGGACATTATTAACAGGGACATTGGCAACCTCAAAATGCCTGAGCCCACACAGCATGGTATTGCCAAATGGAGAGCAGGCCTGTTAAATCTGGTCGACCTCTCTGAAGTGGTCAACAAACATAAGGATGAGGGGAAGATGGTGAACAATGCCTACCTTCACCTAGCCCAATTCTCTCACGATAATCCCCAGGTGGCCAGGATACATACACCTACATAGCTAGGCATCAACCTATATGTTACCAGATGGGTAGCGTACTGGACCAATGATAGTATCCACTCGATCAAAGTAGTGGAACCCATGTCTAGTAGTAGGGTCTTCCAAAGTGGTGTACCCCAAGGATTGGTCTGGGAGCCCCTACTGTTTGATATATACGTATCTCAGGTACAAGACAAAAGCAGTGGTCTGTGGCTGACCAGGTGTACAGATGCTTGCAAGCTGGCCCCTGTCTTACATTCTCCTACTGTTGTGAGCATCCCCCAAGAGGCCATCACCCAGTTAATGACTGGTGCAAGAAGCATTTCCACAAACTGAATGCCAGGAGAGGCATCATTCTCCCTGCTGTGGCAGATGTCATCCACACTAATTATGACAGTAATAATGTACTGAGCATGCAATCAGATGTGAGATGACTTGTGCACCAAGGTTTGTAGCAACCTGACAGTTTCCCACCATGTGGGCACCATTGTACAGAAGACTGTCTACATGACCAGCCTCACAAATACGAATATGCCATCCAGGAACCAGGAGGCCACAACATCACTGTACTCCACCCTTATCAGACGCATTACCAAGTACAATGGCTCCTTTGGCATGTACCTTGCCAAGTAAATGCAGCAGTTGCAGAGACCACAGAGATTCCTGAACAGGCAAATCCAGGGTCTGTAACACCTATTCAATATAGTTAGGCTGAAAGCCCTGTCCCTGTACTCAGTCTCATACAGACTGATCATAGGTGACCTGTGTCTGGCATAGAAGGCCATTTCCAAATCAGCATTGATGGCATTTCTGCATATCTGTAAGATAAACCCCACTCACACATCATGCACGCAAGGCCATCACCTGGTCTGTGACATGTATAGTACTTGGCAGGATAGTGTAGTGTCCCACACAATACACTGTCTGTAAAATACACTCCCTTCTCATGTCTAGCAGAGTATGTATATAGCCCTCTTGAAGAAGAAGTTAGATGACTGTATAGGGAAATGGATGGGACACCCCTGGGATCCTGCGTGTGTCCCAGTTGGACAAGGGAAACAGGTGCTGGCTTGGAAGGGACATGGGCGAAAGTCTGGGCCAGGCTTATGAGGGCATCAGGGCTAATAGCCTGGTATCATCTTATGAGGCTATGCACCTAGTACATTACATGTTTCCTGTATGTATTGCAGACTGTCCTGTTATGTTGTCTGAAATGAATCCCTGTGAGTGTGATCTGTGTAGGTACTGCGGTCATAGTGTATAGTCTTGTCCTTTCATCAGTTATCATCACATATCATTACATCTTGCCATTGTGTGTGGTCTATGTAGCATTAAGTCAGCTCCTACAGTACATGCATATGCACTTGGTGACACTGTATAGCTCACTCCAATAGCCTTGGTCTTGACCACAATTACCATCTGCTAGTAGGCCCATCACACAGTAGGATTTGTCATCCTTCATTGTGGGCCTTACAGTAGCAGTGAAAGAGATGGATTGTGACAGGCAGAACTACCATAAGGTCTGCCCTGAAGGGCCCATAGGTGGCACAGCTCTGCCAGATTGTACCAGGAGTGTGTGTGTGTGTGTGTGTGTGTGTGTGTGTGTGTGTGTGTGTGTGTGTGTGTGTGTGTGTGTGTGTGTGTGTGTGTGCGTGCGTGTGTGTCACACATGCATGCACACACACACACACACACACACACACACACACACACACACACACACACACACACACACACACACACACTTGCTAGACTTAAGAATAGAACCCCTGCCTATCTAGTTATTTGTACTATAGTGTTACACAGTTATCGCACGCACTAAACAGCTTATAAGGCTGACAAGTGCACAAAGGTACTTTTAAGGTGAATTACATCAGCAGGACTGCTAAAGTAGGGCACTTGGATGTGCACTGGGTGGGAAAGTTTTCATAATACTTCAGTTTACAAACTCTTGTACATACACTTGCACACACACATTTTCCAGAACTGGAAATAGAACCCCTGCCTATCAAGTTATTTGTACTTATAGTACTATGCAGTTATCACATGCGCTACACAGTGTGTTTAGCTGATAAGTGCACAAAGGTACTTCTAAGGTGACTGACATCAGCATGACAGCTAAAGTAGGGCACTGGGAAGTGTTGTGGGTAGGGAAGTCCTCAAAATACTTCAGCCTACAAACATACATACTTACACACATTGGCTAGAACTGGGAATTGAACCTTGCTATCTTGTTATTTGTACTATACTATTACATAGTTATAGCACCTGCCACAAAGCTTATAGGGCTAGGACTGTGCAGAAGTACTTTGAAGGGGAATGGCAACAGCAGGACTGCTAAAGTAGGGCACAGGGAAGTGTTGTGGGTGGGGAAGTCCTCAAAATATGTCATCGTATAAACAAGCACACTTACACACACTTATACACACACATTTGCCAGAATTGGGAATGGAACCCCTGCCTCTTTAGTTATTTGTACTATACTGTTACATAGGTATGGCATCCACCATGGGGCTTATAGGATTGCACCTGTGCAAAGGTACTTCTAAGGGGAATGACATCAGCAGGACTGCTAAAGTGGGGCAGTGGGATGTGTACTGTGTGGGAATGGCCTAAAACTGTTTCACCTACAAACAAACACACAGACACACTCACACACACTTATATTTGCCAAGACTGAGATTATAACCTTGTACTATAGTGTTACACAATTATCGCATGCACTACAGAGCTTATAGGGCTGACAGGTGTCCAATAGTATTTCTAATGTGAATGACAACAGCAGATCTTGTGAAGTAGGGCAATGGGAAGTTTACTGAGTGGAAACAGCCTCCTAATACTTAGACCTGCACACACACACACACACACACACACACACACACACACACACACACACACACACACACACACACACACACACACACACACACACACAGACACACACACACAGCGGCAGGTGATGTGATATTATAACCCCCATCTCAGTACTACTACATGATGGAGTTCGTCTTTATCTGGCACATGCAACTAGTTATGACCGGTATGCCACTGACCACAGCAAGATATCCTCTATGCCATTCAAGGTATGTGTGTGTGTGACTCATTCTGTGTGTGTCCAACTGTTTTTCTCTCTCTATTACCATCTGGCTCTCTCTTCCCCACGTCTATGTGTGTGAATGCTTCACATATTGTTATCTGTTGCCCATATATATGTCTGTGTATCACAGGCAGCAGATGCAGATATATCACATATGGGCCACCTACAGCTAGCTGAGGGTACTCCTGTATCATGGGTGTGTGTAGGGACAGTTAATGTGCATATAGCTGTCTGTATGCGAAGACATATATGCACAACACAGTTATATAGTCTGATGTGTGTTCCTACATGACCTGTGTGACATATCGAGAGTGGGACTCCATTCCAGAGATAGGTGTATTCTGGCCTGGGGTTTCGTATGCTACAGCCATACCTCACAAAAGTGAACAGGACTTTCCTAGAGCTACTGAGTTTGTTTTAGCAGACATTTTCTGACATATCTGAAGTCTGACACTGCAATGTATTGTGCCATTACCTAGTGACAGACATCCTCAGATCATCACAGTGCTTTACCAGAGGAATACAAGATGCATGATGCACAGACCAATATTATGAGCCCAACTATATACATTCTTGCCCAAAACTGCCAGTTGAGAGGTGTGGCTACAGTCGGATGAAGTTGTGTAAACAGTCCAGCAACTTGGTGTTATACTGCCTGGGGATCTCCTGCTTGTGTGGTGTTCTTCTTACCTGAAAAGTCATATCCTGGTGTGGCCATACCTTTTTTGGCAAATTGTCCAGATGTTTGTCTAGAAGTTTCATCCAGCCTACATAAACTTGTGTTTTATGGCAATTTATTGGCATATAATTGAAGACTAATATTAAAAAATGACATACATTAGTGTTTCGACTTCATAACCTTTGGACAATTCCTGCTAATACAAAATCCATTATCCTACCAACTTTCTCAGTATGTAAGGACAATATTTACAACACGTGCCTATCATTGTGCCTTTGGCCCACTTATATTTATGACCTTGTCCAGATGTCTTACTGTCAGAGGTTGGAAGGTATGGGTGTGGGTAAAGAGTGCATTCTACTGTGCAGAACTGTCCATTATATGTGTAATATATCCCACATAGCACTGTGACTTCCAGGTATGTCAGTGGCAGAACAGTACAGAGTAATGTGGTGAACCACTGACAGACAGTTGTGTATAGGGTGATAGATGGCTATGACATCAGTAGGTTATTAGCCCTGAAGCCCTTATAACCCATGCAGATGAGAGTGTAGCCCATTTTACAACATGTCAGCACACAGCTCCTCTGTCCAGCAGGGACACAGGTGGGATCACAGGACTGTAATTTGTGTTTCCCATGCAGTTATATAGGGGTCACATCACTAGGGGTATTGAGGCACTTGACTTGCTGTTGACAGGGAGTGTATTCCTCAGATGGGGGAGTATGTGGTATACATATCTGTCACACCAACAAGCCGTACTGATATCACAACCTAGGTTGATGCTGCACCTACAGGTTGATGGAGTGGGTCTTGAGTTCCAGATGTGCAACAGTCCCATCAAGGCAGGGTTTGGATTGCTTTGTATGCCAGACAGGGATCACCTCAGCAGAGTCTGTATGGAATGGGGTAGAGGGACAGTGCTGTTAGCCTATCTGTGTAGGGTAGGTATTTGGGGTTTGGGGTAAGGCCTTAGTGTTTACAAGACCCTGGTGTGTGGAGCCTACATGGTCTGTGGTATGTAGGTTTGTGGAGTTCTCATGTTATTTTGCCTCTGAGGTGTCCATTGTTTGGGTTTTGTTTTGTTGCAGACCTCCACTTACATGGGTGCGTGTTGTGTATTTGCAGGTGATGTTTACTGACTCCTTACACTGTGTGGCACCTGTGTTACTGCACAATCTATTGTGGGTGCACATTCTCCATTTGTCTGGCCCATGGTTCCCCTTCCTCTTATGTGTGCCTCTTTGTCCATCTGTAGTCCAGTCACAGGCTTTGGCCACAGTGGCTGCTATATATTTCTAGTTCTGATGTGGGCGGGGTACATGCTGTTACATGGCACACAGGGTTGTAGACTTCACACCTCTGAGTGTGCATATTTTGCAGGTTTTCCATCATTGCACCACTCCATTTGTTGTGGTCCTTAGACGGTTTGTGTTGCTATGTTATTATGAGGCTACATGTGGGCCTAGCTGTCATACCATCACAGACTGAAATCTGCACAAGCCCAAATATGACACCAGACTATGGCCCACACATAGGGATGGGCTGTTAATAATATTCTGGCAAACATAGACAGTTGGGAGACCGGTTTGGTAATTGCTTGTTTGCTCTTATGGGTTTGACATCTGCTTCCCCACTGTCTGCCATTGCTGTTTTGACATGACCATTTCTTGTTTTGCAAATAGTTGGCAGACAAATGCAATGTCAGGACAAGCAGAACAGATATACAAGGCATACTTGTGCTCCTTCTGTGACAACCTATGTCATTCCAGGTGTATGGGTGTTGGCCAGTGAGATGTTGTCAGTGCTGACATAGAAAGGTGGCAGCCTTTTATACACACTGGCAGTACACTGACCTTCAGGTACCTGCTGTCCTACTAGGCACCATACCTCTTAACTTCTGAGAGCCAGACATCAGGACAAAGCTATAAGTGATTGGGGACAGAGGCCTAAATATAGGGACCATGTTTAAGTACTGGCCTTACAAACCTAGAAAGGTGATTCAATAACAGGTTTTGCATTAGCATGCATGTTTCTATAGTGTACAAGTTCTGACACTACAATTTGTCATTATTTTCTGACCTTAGTCTTACGTGATTTGCCAACGAATTGCCAGACAACCACTATTTCATGTTATGCAGACTACAATTATGATGCAAACTTCTGCGCATTCTGCAACAGGTCTGTACAGTTGAGAGTTATGGTAGGCACTGTGTAGGTTACTCCACTCTGCATACTGTCCATATGTGTGGCCCCCTGTCCATAACCTGTACAGCTTTCCTGCATTAATAGCTATTGACATCTGGACAGTGTGTACAACTCCTACTGTAGGTGTAGCTGAAATGCAGAATACAAGGCATTGCAGTTCTTGGAACATGCCTTGTCAAAGAGAGCACTGTACCAAGGCCACTACAACACAACAGCCAGGAGTAAGTGCTGGCCACATCCTGACAGCAATAACCACACATATACATAGCTCTTTGACCCCTGCATATTGTGGACATGCAACAAGTTATCACATTGGGTGGGACAACCCTGGCAGTGTGTGCTCTGCTGCTATTTTCCTGCAAACATACATGTTACTGCATTTCTATGGGAATATGGGTGTGGGGGGGGGTCACACCTGTCAACTGTACATTTGCACAAACTGTGCTGATAGCTGCTTTACATTTTGGTTCCATTTAGCACAGTCTCATGCCCTGTCTTGGAGACTAGAGGCATATCACTAAAGACCACATGTCAGATTGTAATGCTATACATTTGAGTTTCAGATTTCTTACCCTTCAGAGCCTTACTGCAACTGCAAGACCTACTGTGCTATCACGGTGTAAGTCTGTAAGGGGGTATTTCATCATTGTTGTCATTTGTGGACCTTTGCCAGACATTTATTTATGGTTTTATACAGCTGACTTGCTGGGTGAGGATGAGGGGTGAGTATGGGTCCCCCACACTGACTTCCATGCCTGTGACCTTTGACTCCCAGTTAGTTGTCCCCCCACATATACTGCAGTGAGATTTGTCACGTTGGGTGCTACTGCATAGTGTGGGGAGGCCAGTACTGGGCAAACATTTCCTGGTATCCCACATAGCTGTCAGTTGTCTCCTGCTATCCCAGTAGGCCACCCCATTCCCTTGGATGCATGCAGCAATACCATAGATATACTACCAGAACATACTAATCCATTAATTTATTGTTAAGAAGACTGACTTACCTTGTGCCTGTGGCAGTTGTGAGGATGGTGCTTGCTGGCTGCCTATGTCATATGCACACAGTGCACTGCCTATACATGGTAAGGTACAGGTAGTGTGATGTCTGTGGCATCCACTTCACTGTGTGTGCAAGTCAGAGAGAGAGGTGTCATTCCCTTGGTCCCTACAGTGTCAGTGTGTGTGTTATGCGTTGCCTCTTTGCCAAGCCCAGGGCATACTGGGCGTGCCTCCATCTGCCTACAGGACCTGGCTCAGGGAGTTACTCCTCTGAGTCCCTCTGTGCCTGTGGAGACCTTGGCAATGGTGGGGGTCTGTGTGGTCCTTCCCGTGCTGTTCCTGCTGCAGTTGTTTCCACAGGATCATATTGTATAGCATGACACATATTATGTGCACATGTCACTGGAGAGTACTGCAAGACTCCACCAGATATGCGAAGGCAGCAGAACCATGACTTGAGCATCCCAACCACACACTCTATAATGATCCTGGCCTGTGCATGTGCCTCATTATGGCATTCTTGAGTGAGTGTGTGTGCATTTCTGATGGGTGTCATCATCCATGGCTCCAGTGCATAGCCACCATCCCCCACCAGATGGCCATAAGGGATGTCTCCCCTGGCAAATCCCTGGTACAGCTGTGAGGAATGCCAGATGTGGGAGTTGTGATAGCTTCCAGGGCTGCCAGCACACACATATTAATGATAATGCCCTGGGCATTGCACACAACCTGGCAGTTGATGGAGTGAAAGCCCTTGTGGGTTAGGTAGACCCTACCCTGTCCACTGGGTGGTGCTTTGACGTGGATTTGCATGCAGTCTATGGCAGCCAGTACCTCCAGGTAGTCTACTACATGGTGGAAGAGGCGCATATTGCTGGTCCTCTCCTCATGGCTGCTGGGAGAGTAAATGTGCTCACTGGGATGTGGTAGCATGGCATACAGGAACTGCTGGAGTACCCTGAATACAGATGACTGTGAGACCCCATGATATCCCCAGTAGGTCTTTGGAAAGTTCTTGTACCTAGTATTCTTAAGGCTACACATACCTTGGTATCCACTGGGATGGGTTCCCCTCTGTTGGCTCTGGGTCTGAGGTGAGGCTGGCACAGTTCAATGAGTTTCTGAAGTATGTCCCTGTCCACCTCATCTCCAGATCATGTAGCCCCTGGTAGGTTACCCTGGGTCTGAACACTTTTCTCTGCCTTCCCAGTCTGGGGCGGTTGCCAGCATTATCCTGCTCACCGACCTCAGCCACTAGCACATACTGATGTATCAAAGTGACAGTAGCCCCTAATATTTTGTCAGTTAAAATTCCCACCAGTGTGTACACCAATGGTGCAGAGTTTGTGGGAAAAAAGACAGACTGAAAGATGTTTGCACTGTTTATACTGTTGTGTTGCACATATTACTTGTATGATTGGTTGGCTATGATACATTCCACCTGCCCACTATATTAATTGTACTAGATGGCTTTTATTCTGCTATTTCCCTTTTTTTCCCTTTCTCATTTCCACCCCTTTTAAGCCCTGAGGCGTGCTCTGCAAACCCAATGTCCAAAAGTAAACAATTCTGCTATTTCTGTTTTTTTTTGTTTGTTTTGTTTTGTTTTAGACCCAGTGAGCACCGTGCAAACTCATTTAGCTAAAGTGCTATGAAGCAGAAATGGCCCTCCCCTGGACGTGAACACGCTCTTCATTTCATGGAATAAGTCAATATAGCCTCAGGCACACACCCTTGCTTAGCTTTGCTTAGCTAAGCTCAAATGGGAGCTGTGGAGCTCCAATGTGCTTACACCAAGCATGACACACACCCTTTTCATGTCAGCTGCTTCTCCTGCTTACACCACTGCATTATAGCTCCTGCATGATTAGGTGCAGCCAGAGAATGGTCTCCCATTTAGTGATTCAGTAAAATGTGCAATTTGCATATCCCACTACCTTAGTCCCTTGTTACACCACTACACCAGAGCCTTCCTCCTTAGCAACCAGTGTTACCTGTTAATGTTTTGATTCTGTATGCCATACACTATAATGGCAAAATGCAGATGTCACTTAAAATTGTCTTTTCACTTTTTTTTTTGGTACTATCCCATTTGCATGCTGCTGTGCTGCGCTATGCTTAAATGGCCAAAATTGGCCAAAAAAAAAAAACTTTGATTTTCATATTTTTGCAACCCTTTTCCATGCCAGTGGCCATATTTTTGGCCACTGGTATGCCTAATGATTATAATACATGCTTTACTTTGAGCTGTCATGTCCCCGTTTTGATTTTTGCAGAAATGTACACTGTCAGTAACCGAATACATTTCTGCAACAGACACTTTTTTGGCATAGATGCCTGCCTGCTTACTGAATCACTAATGCACCTAATTTGCATGGTTTTCACCAGCAAATGAGGTAATTAGCATTATTCAGTGTTGTCCGTGCCAGAATAGTGCTGGTAGGCTCGTGCACACCCCCAGCCTTGTTTACTGGATCGCTCGGCAGCCATATTCCGTGCAGGAGCTGCTGCACTATTCTTGCATGGGGAACAATATTTATTGAATCCTGGGGTATATTTTTTTCCCTTTATTATGAACAAATTAATTCAAGACACACTTACACCACTTTTACTTTCTCAGTACTTACTGGCCATCTTTCACAGAATATCAGTGATTCAAGTCTTTCAGTCTTTGTTTCTTTGCCCAAATGACAAATGTCTTATTAACCAGGAACAGCAAATTCAAAATGAGAAAATAACTCTTTTTTTTTTAAATAGTAAAATAAGTTAAGGATTATTGTTTCTATTTTTATGGAGCCTTCATCAGCTCTACCAAGTTGATTAACGTATTTATTTAAAATGCAAACTCAGCAAATCACAAGCTATAAAAACATCCAGTGACATGCTGAATTATTTCAACATAGTTATCTAAAGGACAACAATGGGATTCTGTTATTAAATACTATACTTCTCTGTCTTTTTTTCTCCTATTTACAGTCCTTGCTATGAATAAACAACAATACATCATTTAAAATATTTTAAATCAACTGTTTCTCTCCACTAGAACAGTACCTTACCACACTGTGGCGGTTTTACTTTAAAAAAAACTTTTATCCCACCCTTGAAAAGCTTGCTGCAGTCTCCAATTCATTGACATCATCAAGGCCAATGAATACAGGTAGTTTTCTGGCCAATTCCCTCCCCAAACTGACATCACTACGGCTGTCTTAAAAACCCACTCATGCTGTGATGTCACAGCTCCCTGGTCATTCCGCTACCCATACTGAAAGTAAAAAGAAAGAATATAAGGTGAAGGATCAGATTAGAAGGCAAGAAATGTGGAAAATGCATAAATATAGCTGCAAGTATAGAAACATTCTGGAAGAACATCATGTTGATCAGGATTGAACACAGGAATGGTTTAGCAGAGGCAAATTCAAACCAAGAGATGAAAGGTTAATATTGGCAGGCCAAGATAGTGGGCTACATACATGTTGGTTTACAAAGTCCATTGAACATGTAGGAGAAACAGACAAATGTAGGTTTTGTAAAACAGAATTGGAAACAGTTGCACACCTTGTTGCTGGTTGTGACATACTAATGGCAGAAGGACTGTATACTGAAAGGCATAATAATGTGGCAAGACTGTTGCGCTGGGGATTCTGCAAACATTATGATATTGAATTGGCTGAAAAACACTGGAAATGTGGGCCACAAAATATCATAAAAAATGATGAAGTCTATATCACATGGCATCACCCATTACCAACAGTTCAAAAGATAGATGCTAGAAAACTGGATATAGTGATCCATGAAAAGAAAACAAAAGTAGCATTAATCATTGAAATCCCCTCCCCACTGACTACAGTGTCTTGCATACAGAAGGACACAAAGTCATAAAATATCAGTGTTTGTGGGCAGAAATGAGAGCAATATAGAAGGAAGATACCCAGACAGTTCCAACAGTAGTAGGAGCAACGGGTCTTATAAAAAAGAATCTACAATCATATTTAGATATGTTACCAATACATGTAACCCCATATGAATTGCAGAAGGAGTCATTACTGGGCACATTGCGGGTGCTGGGAAGAGCACTTCTGGCTGACATTAAAGACTGATACAATACTAATTTCATGAACTTTAATCATAGTTTGAATTAGGAATGGGGTTCTTTCCTGTCATGGTATTAGAAACCCAAAAGACTTGAAGAAATTAAAAAAGAAAAGTAAAGGCTAGAACAAGGAAACAATACATGAGTCAAGTCTCCTGCTGTGAGCTGTCAATTACAGCAGGTAATGGCTCAAATTACTCTTAGCACTTTGACAGTTAGGGAAGTTATGTGTGAAGGAGGATGAGAGATGAGTCGAAGTATACAATTCAGGTTTCAAAAAAGACTGCAATTTAGCCATTCTAAAATGAAGCAGCAGTAAGAAGAACTTTGAAAGTCTGTTCTGTGGCATTTGCACTGTTTGTGTTTTAAGTAGTCATTGAACGGCATGAAATGTTACTTAAAACTAACTGACTGAAAGACAGCAGAGTACGCATGTAAAATCAATGCAGTGACAGGAGCTTTATGAAGAAAGAGGCCCGCATGATGTAATTTGTTTACAGACAAGCACTGCATTGTGGGATACCTAAAAGCAGACTAAACAATCAGAATCACATCAAGATGCTAGACTCCATCTGGTCAGACTCAGAAATTATGTATACAAATATTTAAAAACCTGTAAATAATCCCAGAGTGGTGATAAAAATGAAGGAAACACCAAACCATGATGAAATAAACATGTTTTTGAGTCTATAGGTGCGGTTCTCCTTTAAAGTCCTAAATACTAATTGACTCCTAATGCAATAATTTAGCTCAGGAGGCTCTGTAGCATGTAATTTTAATTGCCAACACAGTTCCAAGTGAACTTAAATTGTATTTTAATTATCACCACTATAAGAAAATGTTCCATTATCTAATAATGCAATAATCCATGACTGTGTGTGGGTATATCAGGATTTACCCACAGTTAGTGTGGTTGAATCACAAGGGTGAAGCCTGAATGATTAAACAAAGCCAACCATGGGTAAATCCTGATATACCAACAAACAGGCATGGATTATTGCTTTTATACAATAACATTATTTAAGAAAGAAATTACTTACCTTTCTTACATAATACAATTGTATAAAGGGGCTTTGGTCTTCTTCCACATTGTCTTCACTATTCTGATGTACTGCTCATGCATATATGATGCTTGTGCAATACATCAATGCAGTAGAAGGGAAGGAGAAAACAGAATGTCCACTTCTGGCTGTTTATTTATTTATTTTAAATGTTAAAAAAACAGATATTTACAGGGACAGCACAAAAATATGAAGACAATCAGGTAAGCTTCTGTTTTAGTTTTGCAGAATGCACCTGATTTTTCTCATATTTTTGTATACTCTCTGGTATACGTCAATAGAAACATCTAGTCACTCAATGGTACTTCAAACCTACACAACTTTAATGCACTCTTTTTATATTTGTGAAAATGCTGTCTTGCAGTGGGGCAACAATGTTAAGACCTCTGCATTTATCTGGAATAAAGCAGCACCTAGACCATAACTACTGGCATCAACCCTCATGACTTTTTGTTTGATGATATTATAATAGCTGAGCTCTGGAACAAAAATGAGCATTTGATTATGTTTGCTGGATGTTTGGGCCTGTGCATTCTTACATAACTTAGGGACATCTTTCTTTAGTAAATCTGTAACTGGATGCAGCACTGTGGATAAATCTGGTTCAAACTTTCCCAATAATAATTGTATTATGTCTAGGGACTGATGTATCTCAGTTAGACATCTTAGCACAAAGCTTTAAATTTGCCATTGCTTGACACTGGTTTGATTCCACTAGCACTTATACTATTGCTGAAATACTGAATTTTGAGCATTTCAAAACAGCATATTCGTCTATTTAACTTTAAATCTAAGTTTATGAAAGTTTGGAGCAGCACCTCCAATCTTCTGCCATGTGGCTCTTTATCAGGACCAAACATTAGCACATCATCCATGCCAACAACACCATCATTCCTTACCAACAGATTGCTCAGTTCACACTGAAATATGTCTGGTGTTATAATTACACTAAATGGCAAGCCTTAGGTTCATATCTTTTGAAACAAAACTAGAGCTCATTACCTATTGGCTATGTCACTCTACTGGTATCTGCCAAACTCCCAACAAAAGCAGTAAATGTGGAGAACACACTAGCACCAATCAATTTGTCTGCCATATTTTCAAGTGTAGGAAAACTGTGCCTTTCCCTCCTAGCTGTATTATTTATTTTTTAATTCAACACATATTCTCAAATTGTCTATTTTTGATATCTAGTTACATTGGCGGATTTCATTCAATAGGCTGACTCACTTTTAATCACACCAAGCCTTGGTCTAATCTGAGTTCTGCCTTTAATTTAAATACTATTGAAAATAGTACCTTTCTGTGAGTGATCAATGGCTACTGGACAGTCAGGCTTCAAATTTATCTTTAATGTTTCACAGTTAGACCAACTTCACTGTACAGAGCCACATTAATTTTGTTGCGTTTCTTATATCTTCTGCTATTTACAGCACACTGGCCTGACCCAGTATGTGAATGGTTATATCTTATGATATTGAAAAACATGCATTTGCTGTGCTTTTCTTGCACATGTTCATTTCAACCATAATCATGTTTGTTACTGAACTAAATTTCCCATTTTCTTTGTTTTGTCTAACATGTAGCATTTGATGTATTTACATTAGTATTTCGCTTCTTTACTAATTCAGCCCTTCTAACAATCTGAATTACTTTTTTACAGTAAATTTACTTCCAACTGAAATGTTTGAAAGACTTCAGAGCCAGACCAGACACTATTCTACAAGTAATGTGTTCATAAATTGTTTAAGCTAACATTACTCAGACAAAAAGTGCCTAACTAGTACTTCCAGTCAGTCTTAGCTTGAGCACATTTTTTTATACTGAAGTGAAACTTCTTAAGGCACGGTTGAGTGAAACAAAAAAGTGAAACAGAAACGGAACTCACACTCTGCCCACAGCACCGGGCACATAGTATAAGTTCACTTCATAGAGAGGTATGCGTACACACACACACACACACACACACACACACACACACACACACACACACACACACACACACACACACACACTCACACACACACACACACACACACACATGCGCGCACACACGCACCCTACCTACTTTATTAAAGGTTCCATTGAAAAGGCATTCATCAGAATAAGGATCCATAATATGGAAACTGAGTTTCCTTGATGTTTTATTTTATATCCACTGCAGTTTAGTTAAGACGTCAAGTACTAGAGGATTTAGATCCACTTCTGGAAAAAAAAAACTTTTGATAAATCTCCCCCCCCCCACCGCTCACATGGTACCACTCTAATGACACTTTTATGTCATATGGTTAGTCTAAATTGAACCAGCCATATAAAAGTGGTCCATGCTCTGTTTTATGGTGCTGCACATAGCCTGAAGCTCCCTTTCAACGAGATTTAGTCCTGAGATAATTTATACTCTTATTTATTGTTTCATCTGTGCATCATCAATAAGGCAGAAATGCTCATCACATAATATATGTGCAATACACCTCTCAACTATCCCTATTTTTAATGAATGTTCCTGTTTTCAGGCTTGATTTGTCCCTGAACAGGATGCTCCTATTTTTGGAGGTATGTCCATATTTTAAGACTTGACTTACCCCTTCACACAAATTTTGAATCCCTCACATCACATGTGATTTCTGAAGCTTGCTAGCATATAGAATACCACATCATATGATTAACATACTAGTGACAATAATACTTGAAAGAGGATACACATCTTATATCTCTCTTTTTTCTGAAGCAAAGAAATAAATTACCTTTAGTGTTTGAATTTTGCATCATAAACAAAGTCTACAGATTTTACACTGTCGCTTTCATAATGTGCTTATATTTTTTCATTGTTTTTGATACTAGTTGTTTTTTTTTTTTCAAGTTTTTGTGAGAAGAATCCCACATCCCTACTTCTTCTTCTTCTTCTTTCGGCTTTTCCTGGTTAAGGGTCACCAAAGTTGATCACCTGTCCACTCATGATTGGCAGTGGAGTTTTACGGTGTCGAGTTGCCAGCCTGGCACCCAACTTTCCACAGAAGGCACACACACGCATGGACTCACACCTAGGGCCAATTTGGAGTGTCCAATCCACCTACACACCATCTTTGGGATGTGGGAGGAAACCAGAGCACCAGGAGGAAACCCACGCGACCACAGGGAGGACATGCAGACTCCACATCCCTAATGGAAGTGGAAAAAGTTCTGTTCTATTTAGTATTCAACCATTATGTTAATTACATGTCCAGATGTTACAAGTTTGTAAGTAAGCACTAGGCTAGCTACCCGGATGTTCCAACTTTTCAAAGGCCTTTGTTCCTCTTTTCAATCTCTGCAGTTTGAAAGGTATGAAGTATGGCATATAGTCAAAGTGCTGTGTTGAAATGTATTTTACTGCTGAGTTAACCACAGTGTTATTTACTTTAAAGGATTGTTCAAAAATATGTTTACTTTTCAACATAGCCTCTAAAACTAAAAATGCTTACTATATGGTGTGTGTGTGTGTGTGTGTGTGTGTGTGTGTGTGTGTGTGTGTGTGTGTGTGTGTGTGTGTGTGTGTATGTGTGAATCTGCATCCATACATCTTAACCATGTGGTCATTGTAACAATTTAAAATTAACTTTTTGCATTAGCGTACATTTTTCAATGGGTATGAAGTCTGAAACTCAAATACCTGCCATTATTCAGTAACCTCAATTCTCAACGATTTGCCAGAAAACCACAATGTTTATGAGGAACAGGGCAAAATACGAGATGAAAATCTGGACTGTTGGGAGGTATGCAATTATGTGTATGCATATGTGTAGGTATTCATATCATCATTCTTTCATCCAGACTGATAACGCATAGTTATGAATTTATTATGCAGACTAAGTTAATGCTAAAACCATGCTGTACTAAGCATATTTTAGCAGAGTATCTGTTATCTATACATTTGATAACATTCTATTCTAAGTACTGCATGCAGCAAAAAAAGGAGGATATATTTAATAGGTTTAAATAAGTTCCACAGGACCCTGATATAAATAGTTCATAAGTTCATGCTCATATAGTGTAGTGCCTCCTATATGTGCTCTGTGACTTGCTGTTTCTTGTAACATTTTGTAAGCAGATGATTTGAGAATATTTAATAAAAAAGTTAAAACTACAGTAAAAGCAATAAAAAAACTTCAGTGGAAAGTGGCAAAAAAAAAAAAAAAAAAAAAATGCATTATAATTCAGTACAAATGAACTAACATGCCCCTATCTGGCATTTTATATTACAAATTGTGCATGGTCGCCATGCACTGTACAAGTGAAACTTCTCATAAGGAAGTGTGAAAGAAAACAAATTGTACAGTACAGTATAGTGTCCTTTGCATCTCCTTACAGAAGTTTCACTTATACCGTGCATGGCAAACACACACATTCTTTTTTTTTATTTTATACATTTGTTAACTGGATAAGCCTAATGGACACAAGTGTCCCTTTTCAGGGGCAACCCAGGAGCACTGTTTGCCGAAATGACTTGCTAAGAGGCAAACAGCAGGCAAATGAAGCTGTAAAGCATTAAACACTATCTTTTGGTGACAATAGCTCATTAACAGTTTGAGGCATTAATCCACAGCTCTAACCACCCCAAAAATCTGTGAAAGCATGTCCTTTCATGAATAACATTTTTTTGATATAAAATGTTCATTAAGTTTATTACTGACTCATCTGGAACAATCTAGCCCCAGACAATGTAAATAATTTATAAATGGTTTATACTTCTTTACACATGACATAAGGCAAAATGGTAACTTTTGTTTCCTTGATTTTCCTTGTCAAGCTGTGATTCTGTTTGAAAGCATGTGAACCTCTACTTCTAAGATGGCCAGGTGCAGACAAATGGATTTATGAAATTTAATGGAGTGTTAATTTTGCCATTTTTTATTAATTTGTGGTTATTTTGGGCTTTTATACTTGCAGATTGTAAAGCAACTTTATTTTGAGACAAAGAAGTGACTTTTCAGTCAATCGGCTTACTCTGAGCTTTGTAGCATCAATTTATTTACTTATTATCATTTTTTATTTGTTGGGATTGTCCATCTGGGCATACGTTGGCCTTTTTCAGATGAAGTCCAGAAACAAAATCTCCAAGTATAATACATTTACAAAAGGTTCAAAAATCAGATAAGAAAAATTACATTTATTTAAGCAATTTAACAATTGTTTCTGTTCCATTAATTACACCTGAGTGCAGATCAGCACTTCCTGTGGTAGTTAACAATGTTGACAGATGAATCATATAAGCAGAGGCAACCTCGGGTCTATATTAGAACATTGAAGTTTCAAAACTTTGAATGTTCTAATATCGAACCCTATTCAGCTAAAGCTGAAAATATCGAAGCAACAGAAAACCACATTTTTTCCTAGGGAAAGATTTTGGATGTCCGTTTCTGTTGCTTCAGTATTTTCAGCACTGTGGTAGAAAGTTACGGGTTGGGTTCAGGTAAGTGTGCGATTGAGTGCGGGTTAGGTTAGTTAGGGTTAGGGTGTGGGTTAGGTATGTGTGCGACTGTGTGGATGTGAGGGTTAGATTGGGTTAGGTTAGTTAGGGTTAGGGTACGGGTTGGGTATGTGTGTGATTGTGTGGACGTGAGGGTTAGGGCAGATTAGCTGAGTTAGGGTTAGGGTGCAGGTCAGGTAAGTGTGCGATTGTGTGGATGTGAGGGTTAGGGTGGGGTAGGTGAGTTAGAGTTAGGGCACGGGTGAGGTGAGTGTGCGATAGTGATGAACCTTAGGGTTAGGGTTTGGGTTAAGGTAAGTAGATAGTTAGTGGTGTATGTATAGTTTAATGTAGGTTTAGGTGTAAGATTTTAGGTGTATGTGTGTGGATTGCTGTTTGTTTGGTGTGCTTGTGTTGTGTGTATGTGTTTTGGAACAGCAATTTGCTGTTCTGTATGTTCAATGTTTTCAGCTTTCGCTGAATAGGGTTCGATATTAGAACATTCGAAGTTTTGAAACTTCGATGTTCTAATATAGACCTGGCAACCTCCACTCTAGTCACTCTCATACACACAGTACACATGAATGCAGGTGCATGCTCACACACACACATACACACACACAAACACAGACTCCATGCCTTTCCCTGCTTTGTTTGAACATTCATATTGTCTGCTTTTCCTCTATCCTGGTAGTTCACAGATGATTAGTCAGCCATTAATGCCAGAAAGACATGCTGTAGGTGGATTGGACATTCTAAATTGGCCATAGGTGTGTGACAGTGTGTGCAAATGTGTAGTGTTGAAGAATTACCAAGGTAGGGCTAGCCACCTGGTGGTGTAAACCTTGGCTCTAGATAATTGTCACTATTGAAATGACACCCTGAATCCATGTGCAAACATGGAAAAAGGGATGATGGATGGATGAATTAATGCCAGACTTTTGAAGTTCACACTTCATAGCCTTCAATGAATGCCTGCTTGTGCAAAATCTGTTATGCTAGAACTCTCCCCATTTGTGCTATGAGATTGAGGGGTCTGCTTAACATTTCCTGTCTCTCTCCCTCATACATCACATTTCAGGCATTGTGTAGTCCCTAAGATGCTCAATACATATTTAAAAAAAAACCTGCAGCATGAGCTTCTGAACACAAAACTACCCCTTTTCTGAGACAGGATCCCAATCCATGTGAAGCAGAGTTTCTCCCTAACCCAATTCAACAGTAATTTGGATATCTGAATGGGGAACAGGAAATATATCCCTGGTTTGGCACCTATGTCTCTAATTGACACAGGCAGCCTGTAAATGTCTTACCTCATAGACTCCTACTTGTAAATGACTAATCTCCCACATCCCTGCTTTTACTTACCAAGGGTACCAGAACTTATAAGAAATTTGTTCATAGGTAGGTACTAGGCTGTTGGCTCAAGGGCCTAAGTAAGCCTAGCCAACAAGGTTCCCTGGCTTATGCAACCCAAGAAAGTTATTTTTCTGTGCCCTTGTCAAGCAGAGCCACATAAGTGATCACTGGGGTGTATTTCCTATTTCCCATCCACTCATCAAGATTTTTCTTGAAGAGTGCAGAGGTGATCACTGGGTTGTATTTCCTGTTTCCCATCTAATCATCAAGATTTTTATTGAAGAGTGCTAATGAGGAACTTTGCTTGACATAGATGGGTAACTTGTTCCAAAGTATGGGAAGACGATGGGACAGGAATCTATCCATCCAGGATGTCCTGTTTATTGTGGTGACAAGCTTTAGGTCCCTAGAGCATGTAGCTCAGAGGGATTGGGATTTCTTTCAGTGTAGCATGTCCAACAGCTCTGGATTTGACATAGCTTTATATGTTAGGCAGAGATCACCTTGGAGTAGTCGAGATGCTACTGAGTAAAGTTGGAGTTTTTTGAGACGGTCAGTGTAGGGCATCAGTTTGAGGCCAGTAATCCTCTTTTTGAGGTACTTCTGTGGCCTTTCCAGCTGCTGCAGATGTCTTGTGAGGTACATTCCAAAAGGGGTGTTGTACTCTATAATGGGTCTAATGAGTGTCGAGTAGAGGGAAACAATGACCTAATTTTTCCTGGATGAGAACCCTTTTGTGATGAAGTGTGCAATGTAGAAGGAGTTCTTGACTACTGTGGCAATGTGATTATCAAAGGAGAGACTACTGTCCACCTGGGTCTCAAGGTCTCTTATCACACATTCGGCATTAAGTAGACTGCTGCCTATGTAGCAGTTCACGGGCACAGAATTTTTACCAAAGGGGATAACAATGCACTTTTTGGCACTGAGCTTGAGGCCATGGCTCTGACATCAGGCATATGTCTCAGTGAGGCCCTTCTGTAGGGTGTCCACATTATTTAGGGACTCAACTATGGCTCCTAGTTTGCAGTCATGTGTGAACTTTGTTAGCCAGAGGCCTTCTGTGTTATCTTGTACTTCGGAGAAGTAGATACCAAACAGGAGAGGTCCCAGGAGTGATCCCTGTGGTACTCCACTTGTCACTGGTTTGAAGTCAGATTTGGAGTCTGCAACTTTTACAGTGTGGGTTCTGTCAGTGAGCCAGTTGGCAACCCATCTTGTGACATAGGGATGAACTGGTAGTTCACAGATGATTAGTCAGCCATTAATGCCAGAAAGACATGCTGTAGGTGGATTGGACATTCTAAATTGGCCATAGGTGTGTGACAGTGTGTGCAAATGTGTAGTGTGGAAGAATTACCAAGGTATGGCTAGCCACCTGGTGGTGTAAACCTTGGCTCTAGATAATTGTCACTATTGAAATGACACCCTGAATCCATGTGCAAACATGGGAAAAAGGGATGATGGATGGATGAATTAATGCCAGACTTTTGAGGTTCACACTTCATAGCCTTCAATGAATGCCTGCTTGTGCAAAATCTGTTATGCTAGAACTCTCCCCATTTGTGCTATGAAATTGAGGGGTCTGCTTAACATTTCCTGTCTCTCTCCCTCATACATCACATTTCAGGCATTGTGTAGTCCCTAAGATGCTCAATACATATTAAAAAAAAAACCTGCAGCATGAGCTTCGGAACACAAAACTACCCCTTTTCTGAGACTGGATCCCCATCCATGTGAAGCAGAGTTTCTCCCTAACCCAATTCAACAGTAACTTGGATATCTGAATGGGGAACAGGAAATATATCCCTGGTTTGGCACTTATGTCTCTAATTGACACAGGCAGCCTGTAAATGTCTTACCTCATAGACTCCTACTTGTAAATGACTAATCTCCCACATCCCTGCTTTTATTTACCAAGGGTACCAGAACTTATAAGAAATTTGTTCATAGGTAGGTACTAGGCTGTTGGCCCAAGGGCCTAAGTAAGCCTAGCCAACAAGGTTCCCTGGCTTATGCAACCCAAGAAAGTTATTTTCCTGTGCCCTTGTCAAGCAGAGCCACATAAGTGATCACTGGGGTATATTTCCTATTTCCCATCCACTCATTAAGATTTTTCTTGAATAGTGCAGAAGTGATCACTGGGGTGTATTTCCGGTTTCCCATCTAATCATCAAGATTTTTCTTGAAGAGTGCTAATGAGGAACTTTGCTTGACATAGATGGGTAACTTGTTCCAGAGTATGGGAAGATGATGGGACAGGAATCTATCCATCCAGGATGTCCTGTTTATTGTGGTGACAAGCTTTAGGTCCCTAGAGCATGTAGCCCAGAGGGATTGGGATTTTTTTCAGTGTAACATGTCCAATAGCTCTGGATTTGACATGGCATTATATGTTAGGCAGAGATCACCTTGGAGTAGTCGAGATGCTACTGAGTAAAGTTGGAGTTTTTTGAGACGGTCAGTGTAGGGCATCAGTTTGAGGCCAGTAATCCTCTTTTTGAGGTACTTCTGTGGCCTTTCCAACTGCTGCAGATGTCTTGTGAGGTACATTCCCAAAGGGGTGTTGTACTCTATAATGGGTCTAATGAGTGTCAAGTAGAGGGAAACAATGACCTAATTTTTCCTGGATGAGAACCCTTTTGTGATGAAGTGTGCAATGTAGAAGGATTTCTTGACTACTGTGGCAATGTGATTATCAAAGGAGAGACTACTGTCCACCTGGGTCCCAAGGTCTCTTATCACACATTCGGCATTAAGTAGACTGCTGCCTATGTAGCAGTTCACGGGCACAAAGTTTTTACCAAAGGGGATAACAATGCACTTTTTGGCACTGAGCTTGAGGCCATGGCTCTGACATCAGGCATATGTCTCAGTGAGGCCCTTCTGTAGGGTGTCCACATCATTTAGGGACTCAACTATGGCTCTTAGCTTGCAGTCATGTGTGAACTTTGTTAGCCAGAGGCCTTCTGTGTTATCTTGTACTTCGGAGAAGTAGATACCAAACAGGAGAGTAGTGATCCCTGTGGTACTCCATTTGTCACTGGTTTGAAGTCAGATTTGGAGTCTGCAACTTTTACAGTGTGGGTTGTGTCAGTGAGCCAGTTGGCAACCCATCTTGTGACATAGGGATTTATACCTAGTTTAGTGAGTTTAGCTATAATTCCAGAATGGGGGATGGTGTTGAAAGCTTTGGTGACGTCAAGATAGGCTGTATGAACCACTTTACCCTCATCTACGGCTTTCGTGACTGCCTCAAAGAAGTTTATCAGGTTGAGGAGGCATGATCTGCCTTTCACAAACCAAATTGGGTGGGGTCCAGTGTTTGGAGGTTACCAATGTCTTTGTTTATGAGTTCCATGATGATAAGTTCCATGGCCTTGCAGACCATGCTCATCAGGCTAATAGGGTGATAGTTCCCATGATCAATGGTGGCTCCTGATGTGAGGTTATGATTGAACATGGTGCTTAGGTGGGGAGCCAGTTCATTCTGAAGTTCATGTGAAATGCAGCCTGGGATGTTGTCCGGTCCCATGGATGCTGTGTTTTTGGCTTTAGAAACTGCAGCTTTTACCTACTTAGTTGTGATTACAGGGCCCTGTATTCTTCCTGTATAGATATGGGTACTTTAGGGGTGACAAGGGGGTAAAGTTAGCAATGAACCTATTTGCCATGATGTTGGCAATATCAGTTGGTTGTATAATTTTTGTGCCATTGTGCTGTAACTCAGAGCAGATGTGGGTGTTACCATTGACATTCTTGACATAGCTATAAAATGCTTGTGCGATTTTGTTTTCATAGCTAGCTTTGGAAGATCTTATAAGGGCTCTCAGCTTCTTACTGAGGCTGATCAGCGAGCTCTTCCACTCATGGGATTTTACTCTCTTTTGCAACAGTTTCTTCCTTCTGTTGTACAGCTTGTTTATGGCAGGGGACCACCACATTGGCTTCCTTTTTTGGAGGATAACATCTTGGTTCTGTTTGGGATAGCACGATCCATGCACTCGTTTAAGTGCTTATAGATTGCATTTGTGTAGGATTCAGCAGTTGTCATTGTATTGTCCATCTGCATGGGGGGCATGAAGGTTGCCACTTATGTCTTAAGAAGCATGAAGTTGGCTTTGGAGAAATGTTTTACCGTGGTTTCCTTAATGGGGGGGTGGGGGCAGGATGTAGATATCTAGGGTGATTAGCTTATGGTCAGATCTGACTAATGAGGAGTTGACTTCAGGTGTGGAACACTGGTCACTCATGTTGGTAATGACTAGGTCTAGGATACTGTTGCCCCTGGTTGGGGTGTGGATAAGTTGATCCAGGGCATTGGAATTTATGAATTTCGGAAAGCGTTTAGCGAAGGAGTTGGTACATGAGTAGTTTTCCCAGTTAATGGTGGGGTAGTTGAAATCGCCTATTATTAGGGTGTTTGGTTTTACCCTAAAATGTTCCAGTATATCAAGAAAAGAAGAGTGGGAATCCTGGAGCATGGTGAGGGATCTGTAGCAAGCTACAATTTGGATTGCAGTTTTGCCCAGAGTTAGTTGCACTTGGATAACCTCGGATGCATTATGCTGAGCAACTAGCCTGGAGGTGTGGATATCCTTAATGAATATGGGCACACCTCCTCCTTTGGTGTTGTGGTCCAGGTTAGATGGGCAAAATGTGTAGTATGAGTTATAGCCTGGTAATGCAGGGGTGCTCTCTGGAGCCTTGAACTAGGTCTCAGTCACTGCACAGATATAATTGTTCTCCATTTTAAGGAGTGCCTCGAGTGAGTGCATTTTGAGATTTAGACTTTTAGCATTGAGTGGCATTACTCTCAGTTTTTGCTTGCCTGTTCCTGTTATGGTGGTGAATTTGTCATTTGAACCTTGCCTAAAAAAGGCACTATGGGGGGGCAAGGGCCTTAGCCAGTATTCAGAATCCCAGGGGTGACAGGTTCAGCCCATCTTTGGCAAAGCATTGTGGTCTGTTGACCGTGTCTTCCCAGGCAGACAGACACCAGATCACCTTATTTTGACACTAGAAGCTTAGCCAATTGTTGAAGTCAATCATTTTGTCCTTGTACTGCGGTATAATTCTGGGTGATGGCAGGAAGCCACTCAGGGCTAGGGTGATACCTGCCTGGGCTACAAGATCAGAAAGCTCTTCCATGTCTCTTTTCTTGTAGTCCTGGGAGGTATGTCTCAGGTTGTTCACACCAACATGGAAAATTACAGAGTCATATTTGTACTTGTTGTGGAGTGACCTGACTGCATGGGTTATGTGGCGGATCCTGGCATCCGACAGGTAGCTGACAGTAACCTTCTCCTTGTTTAGCCTGGTGAGTGGGACATAAGTATGCCTGACTATAGAGTCACCTATGACTAGTGTGTTGGGTATATTGTTTTGCCTTATGGGCTGTGGTTGAGTGTCACACTGCGTATGTGGGCTATGTGTCATTTGGGTTATGTTTGGGGGTTGAGGTTGCTTGCGTTTCTGCTTTGGAGGTCTCTGTTGCTTGAGCAGATTATTATTGAGAGCCTCTGTGAATGTTTTTGCGTTTCTATGTGTGGATTTTGGTGGTAAAGGTTTAGTGGGACTATGTGATGAGTGTGTTGTGGTGCAAGCATTTACTTTCTCCTCTTGACTGTCAAGTTCAGTCTTGGTTGGAGAGAGATTTACCTCCAGTTTGGCTAGATAAGTACATCTCTCACAAGTTGTAGTGTTGGGTGGTAGGAGGAGAGGGTTGTCTGTGTACATGAGGCAATTGCTACATTGCTCCAAGATGCCCAGATTCATCAGAGAGACAGGAGAGAACATTGGGAGCTGACCCTTGGAGATGCCTGAATAAAAACTATTTTCCTCTAGACAAGTGAGGAAAGTGAGTACATGAGCTGTTTTTCTCTAAGCAAGTGAGGAAAGTAAGTACAAGAACTGTTTTCCTCTAGGTAATGAGGTAGGTTGAGTGCTGTAGTAATTTGTAGCTTATTTAGTGCTTACAACAAGTTCTGAACAAGTGCTGAGCTTGAATACGTAAATTCAAGTGCTAAAACTAAGAATCTGTATCTGGACTAGACTAGTTACAGGAAAGAAACAAGTGCAAATGTGGGCTTTTAAATCAGAAAGTTGAGAGAGATAGAAAAAGTGCCCAAACAGCCAATAACTACAATTTCTGGGTCAGAAACCACTCCTTATGTGGTAGATAGGTTACCTAGTGCTTACCACTCCCACTGATAAGCTAGCAGGCTTCCCCCCAACACAGTAAGGCTTGGGGGACTCTGGAGCTTACAACCAGTCATGGATACAGCAAATCTGTATCTGGACTAGACTAGTTACAGGAAAGGGGGTCGAACAAGTGGAAATGTGACCTTTTAAATCAGAAAGTTGAGAGAGATGGAAAAACTGCCCAAACAGCCAATAACTAAAATTTCTGGGATAGAACCACTCCTTATGTGGTAGATAAGTTACCTAGTGCTTACTACTCCAACTGATAAGCTAGCAGGCTTCCCTCCAACACAGACAGGCTTGGGGGGCTCAGAAGTTTACTAACAGTGCTGATATAGCAAATCTGTATCTGGACTAGACTAGTTACAGGAAAGGCAGGAAAAAAGCTTATTTTCTTGTTACAGTTAAGGGAGATTCTAGCAAAGTTTTTTTTTTCTTTTTGTAAAGGAAAGGGAGAAAGGGAAAGGGAGAAGCAGAATATAATTCAAGGTTAGGAAACTAAGTGGGTTGGCCTTCTCAAATGTTCTCTCTGTATTAGGTAGAATGAGCTAATGACACTAGACTGGGAGGAGTGTCCCAGATCATATTTACAGTAGGGGCAGGCAACTACAAAGCCATCAAGTATAACAGCAAGACACAAACAGGAAGGGAGGGCAAGGAGCAATGCTACAGCTACTAGCCTATACTCTTTTAGACAGTAAACACTACATAAATGTTTATCACATCAGAAAAACAGCAGTGAGACACAAAATGAAACTTTTTAAACAGATAAAGGAGCAGGGAGACTCTACAGAATGCTTTTGCTTAACAAGTAGAGAAAATTTCCAGTTAATACCTTTCACACAGTGAAACTAGCTAAAAAGCATTACAAACAATGAGACAGTAAAATCCTTATTTATCAGGCACTGTAAGGCAGACAAATTTAGTTCAACCATGCAGATTAGTTAATAGCAATAAAATACAGTAAAGAGTATGCAGCAGGCAATAAAAATGCTATATATAAATTGCTAGAAGCAATAACTAGTAAAAATAAGCAAAAAAACAGGATACTTGTTGTATATCTCAGATCAGAGTTGTAGTCAATGCACCTCCTCCACTTGGTTCAGTGTGTATAGACAGAAATCCTCTCAAAGTTAGGGCTTAAATACCAGAAGATACAACCTTAAACAACTGTTTAAAAATAAAAGCTCAAAAGAGCCAACGAGTGCTTACTCCAAGCCCTAGCCCATCCATCCTACACCAGCCAGCAACCAATCAACACAATCCTGCCACGAAGGTAAAGAAAGGCTTCTACTAATTCAAGATGGCCTGGGCATGTGCTCAGAACAACCACTGCAAAAACGAACAGGCCCAGAGACAGAAAATATGAACTGGGACTATACTACAGCTACTAACCTATACTCTTTTAGACAGTTAACAATACAGAAATGTTTATCACAGCAGAAAAACAGCAGTGAGCCATAAAATTAAAGTTTTTAAACAGATAAAGGAACAAGGAGACTCTACAGAATGCTTTTAACTGCAAACAAATCAGTTATATGATACATTCCTTGGCAGGAAATTATAAACAAACAGGTGCTTAACAAGTAGAGAAAATTTCCAGTTAATACCTTTCACACAGTGAAACTAGCTAAAAAGGTTTACAAACAGTGTGACAGTAAAAACCTTATTTATCAGGCCCTGTAAGGCAGACCATTTTAGTTCAACCGTGCAGATTAGTTAATAGCAATAAGATACAGTCAAAAGTATGCAGCAGACAATAAAAGGGCTATATATAAATTGCTAGAAGCAATAACTAGTAAAAATAAGCAACAACAAAAAAAAAACAGGATACTTATTGTTGTATATCTCAGATCAGAGTTGTACTTAATGCCCCTCCTCTACTCGGCTTAGTGTGTATAGACTAGTACAGCTAGGCTTAAATAGGCCACAGTGGTTGCTAGCCTAGTACACACCTATGAACCTATGAACATAAGGGTACATGGTTCAAATTTATTTGTACTTTGATTTTTTTTAATTATGTATTTTTAAATTCTAACCCCCTTGTCTAGTGATGGCATAGAGGACTAATAATCCTCTCTGCAAGCTGGGAAGGCATAAGACTTAAATGCCTTTTAGTTAGTGCCTTTTTAGTTATGACTCTTATTCCTGGTATCTAGGGTTCCTCCATCCCCTGATCCACATTGGTTTTAAGTGTCACTCAGGCAGAAGTTCAGTGAGTTATTCCTAGTATTTAGTGTCCAAACAGAAGTGCATTCAGTTTAAGTGCCACTCAGGCAAGTGTTTTAGCCCTGGTGGCTAGTGATCCCTCCAGCCTCAATCCCCATTCTGTGTAAGTGCTGCTCAGGCACACATTTAAAGAGTTATCCTTGATGGCTAATGGTTCCCTCCATCCAATGTTGCAGGCTCTGGACATTAGTCTAGGGGGTGTGTGGAAGTAAGACACCCACCACCACACATAAACATACACATACTCACACACACACACACACACACACACACACACACACACACACACACACACACACACACACACACACACACACACACACACACATATCTCACTTAGCCACCACTAAGTCCCCTACCCCTACCATCCAGGCAGGCACACATTCACACATGTACTCACAGATGTAGTCCCTCACATACACTCATGCATACAGCTCCTAACACTACCTTACACTAAACTTTCAAGCACTTACCTCTCGGCACTGGATGACCACAGCCAAAACTGTCAGGTGAAAGGAGAGGCCATGCTAATCTACACTGCTGAGTGACCAGGTGCATAGATGTCTTCTAGGAGGTAGTTCTGGTTGGGGGGAGCACATGGTTAATTTGCATATGCCTCTGTCCTGGACTACTACATTACCATGTATCACAGTTGTGCAGACAGCCTGATGTTGTGCTGAATGTCCTCATGCCAAAGTACCATTTTAGGACTGTCCCTAAATAACAAACGGTTCGGACAAGGTGTATACAACCTTTGTGAATATGGAGCCCAATTTTTTGTGGGTCATAAATAAAATCTAATACATGGTTACAACAATGGTTCAAAACAAAGAAGGTAGAAGAGAATCGGGATTCATTTGTGAGAGTGTGCTTTTAAAAGGTGAGGTATAAGGAATAAAGTATTAAGTACCTTGTTAGTAGAACCTAACATTATAAAATAGGGGTAGATATAAAGGAAGTTTCAAAGACACCATCACAGAAATAGGTAGAGGTACCAGCAGAAAAAATATGTTAGATCATGCATCAGATGTCGTAGCTGTAGCTGTCGAAATAGATGATTAGTAGATAAGCTAAGTAAGAGGAAGGGTGGGGATGGTTGAGCAAGGAGATATAGGATTATTGCCCTAAAGAGAGGAGTTGTCAGTGTATGGTCTGTGCTAGGTAAAGAGAGATACAGAAGTGATGTAATGTGAAAGGGGATGAAAGAAGAGGGCAGAGAAAAATCAATGTAGTAAGCCAGGAGATACTGAAGAGGGAAATAGAGCATGTAATAAAAAGAAGTGGGGATATGAGGAGCAGAGAAGGAAATTAACTGGTTTAGAGAGAAAGTATGATAGAATCAAAGGCTGTAGATGTCTTAGATAAGGTGAGATATAACATAGCTTAAAATACGCTCTTTGGATGGATCAAATAGTTATCTAGCTAGGGGCTGAGCAGGAACACAGCCATTCATTAGATGTTGTTTTAATTCAAGCTTGAAAGACGTCACTTGATGTATTTGATATGGACAAGGTGGAAATAGTACCAGATTTTAGTGATGTAGGAGTAACATATAGAGTTACCAGCAGAGCTGTTTGATTTATTAGGAGTACCTACTATTGAACAAAGAGGCCTATTTGATGAGTAGTTTTGAAGGATTGGAGTTAGAGTAGGGCATTTTTCAGGTTTGTGAATAAGGTTATATCTTGAAACTAGCTGAAATAGAATCAGGGAGTGAACAAGTAATAGCAGTATAGCTGATTTATGCTACATAATGAACTGTGTCCAACAACAGAGTAGATTTTACTTAGTTGTTGGACACAGTTTCTGTCCCAGAATGATTTTTTTTTCTGTTTAGATTAGATAATTTCAAATCCTCCATTTTTGACAACACCTTCAACTTATGGTATGAAATCCTGAAATGTCTTGCTAAATATACTTGTTACACAGTTACCATCAAAGCCTCTTCTCCGTGAGTGAGCTGTAAGCTATATATATTATAGGCACTATTCATTATTAAATGTATGAGCACAAGTACCTGTATATAATTATCTACATTAGAAAGTTTTATATCGAATTGCTATCATTATAATCTCCTTATCCAATTTGGTGAATGCAGAGTTGTGTCTCTCATCATAGATTCACTGAATATAAGAATGTTTCTATTACGTTCTGTTTTTGATTTAAGGATCGAATTAGCAACTGAGTTTTTGCCTTGTCTCTTTCTAAGTGGTGATAAATATATGGCAAACAGAACCAGCAAACATCCATATACTGGATTATAACAGAATGATGGGATGGTTTCAAGAACTTGTTTTTAGCATCAGCTAAAATATCTTGTAAAGGTTCTTTAAGGTATGATTACATAGGGGAAATTAGAAAGAAAATCAGGCAGTCTTAGGTGATTAACTAACCAAAACTGTAATGAGATAGTGTTTCTATTTTTTTTAAGAGAAGATGTGGGGTGGTACTAAGCAATGTAGTTTAAGGAAGAAATAGTAGACAGTATATTATGTGAACTAAAGTACTGGATGCTTATAATTTTAAAGAAGTTTGGAGAAGTACTATACCGACTGAAGAAAAGTGTGTGTGTGTGTGTGTGTGTGTGTGTGTGTGTGTGTCTATTGTACATACACACACACACACACACATATATATATATATATATATATATATATATATATATATATATATATATATATAGTTGGGACCATATGATCAAGTTTCCAAAAACTCAAAGGTTTTGAATGGAGATCGTGGTACAGTGCAGAACAGAAAATTTACCCCTTTCTTCACTGTAGTGCAATCTCGTAGATGGTATATTTAATTGGAAGGTGGTGAGGGGGGCACAGGGAGGCTTGCTCCCTCCAAAAACCTAAGAAAGTTAGATTTTTGTGTTTTTATTTATTTTTTTTTTGGATATATATATATATATATACATATATATACATACATACACACACAGAGAGACGTGTGTGTTTGTGTATATAGTATGATTGGTTGAACTTAATGCTCATTGAAATATTTTAGATTTTAGAACTGGTTGTGTGTAAAGTTTTATCATTATGTAGAGTAGTCAGATAGAGGGGTCTACTTCACGTTGTCATAAACTGACAATATCAAGTCTGATATTGTCGGCACAGCAATATTGAAAGTGAAGAACATTGTGCAAGTAAATGGAAATCCCCGTAAGGGGAGATTTCCATTTACCTCAATGCAGTGCAGTGTCGGAGTTGGTATATTTAAGTTGGGGGGGTGTGGGGTGCAGGGGGGCTTGCCCCCTGTCTACACCAGTTAGGTTTTTTTTTTGTTTTAATTTTTTTTTTACGTTATTCGATGTTTTAATTAATCGATCAAGAAAGTTCGACCATTCGATTAAGTAAACTTTCGATAACGTGATATAGACGCAAATAGAGCATCATTGAATGTAAGGTAGGGGGGATTGGGCAGTAATATCAAAACTTATGTTTGTAAAAAAATGTTTTGGCACTGGGATTCAAAGTGTGTATGTGTGTGTGTGTGTGTGTGTGTGTGTGTGTGTGTGTGTGTGTGTGTGTGTGTGTGTGTGTGTGTGTGTTTGGGCCTACTTCAGAGGATTGACATTTCAGAACTTCAGAGATCATATGGTAGACGACCATATAATTGAAGTTTTGAAACACTGACCATCAATAAAAAAGCTTTCTTTCATGTTTTTGCAGTAGGCAAGGCCCCCTGCACCTCACACCCCCTGCTAAGTAAATATACTGACTCTGATATTGCAGTACAGCAAGATAAATGGTAAATTTCCTATTCTGAGCTGTATACACCGATCTCCATTCAGAATGTTTGAAGTTTCAAAACTTCAGTCATATGGTTGTCGACCATATGATATCTGAAGTTCTGTAACGTCTATCATTTGAAGTAGACCTGTGTGTGTGTGTGTGTGTGTGTGTGTGTGTGTGTGTGTGTGTGTGTGTGTGTGTGTGTGTGTGTGTGTGTGTGTGTGTGTGTGTGCGTGCGTGTACATGCGCACAAGGGTTTGCAATTAGACTTAGTAGAATGGGATAGATGTGTTGTTTTGATTGGTTAGTGGCATGTTTCAACTGTGTGTGTATGTGAGTGCATGAGTGAGTCTTTGCAGTTTGGGTTCAGTGGAAGTGTTAGTGGAAGGGGATAGATCTGTGTTGTGTTGATTGGGTAGTGGCATGTTTCAGGTGTGTGTGTGTGTGTGTGTGTGTGTGTGTGTGTGTGTGTGTGTGTGTGTGTGTGTGTGTGTGTGTCTGTGCGTGTGTGTCTTGCATAGTGGTATTGTTAGAGAAAATGTGTTAAGAGCCCTAATGTGCATGGTTGGGAGTTACAGGCAGCAGTGGATTTAGGGGTAGTACACGTGAGTGAGGTTGTTGTGGGGGGGGGGGGGGGCAGTCAAGCTGCCTGATGTCAAAAAGAGTCTGAGCAGCATTTCTGTTCCTTGAGGAGTTAAATATTACACTTAGGACTATGGCTGTAACCATCCTACATTTTCAATCACTCATAAGTAAAACTATTACCTAAACCAGAGATATATTATCAGTGTGTCACATAATTGCCAGTTTCTTCTCCAGAAAAGAAAGGAAATCTTTATCCAAGAGATTAATTTCACTTCACCTTGAGAAGCATTTTTTTTGATGTTCTAAGCTTTTAAGCAAGCTTCAGAGAGTGTGAAACAAAGTGTGCCATTTTTGTGAAGTGAATACCGCTGCATGTTTTTGGCTAAGGTCAAGTATCTTCCTTTTAGTTCTGAAGCTAAACACCTTATATAAAACTTAATTTATAAAATGTTCATATTACAGATCTCAGCACAGAAACTGAAAACAATAAAGATCCTTCAAAGTATAGAGCAGTACTGCAGTGACTAGGCTAAACATTCTCTGCAGTCTCTTCAGTGCTGTCCCAGATCTTTCTAAGCCCTAACACTATAAATGCAGAATTCTTTTCTTCATGACATTCTCTCACACTTTCTCAAGTTTCATCAAGATATTATATGGCGCCTTAATGACAAACTTTCTATAAATTTGTTGGTTCATTCATGAAGGTAGTATAATGTTTCCTCTATGATTGGACAAAGATTATCCAGCCAAGGATAAGAAATCTTGAACAGCATTCCTCAAAAATGAGCTGAAGGACACTCTTCTGTATATTTTTGTAGGATATAAGCCAAATAAACCCCCGATGTGGGGAGCACCCCCCCCCCAAACTTACATATACCAACTCCACAGTCACACTATCTCTAAGAAGGGGAAATCCCCCACAAAAGGGTATCACTGCCAGCGCAACTTGCCAACAGTAACTTCCTGTGGAAGAGGTCTGATACTCGGTGGATTGAATTTCAGCAAATGAGGCTTAAGAACTCAGTCTTCATCAACCTGTAGGTAAAAATAACATAATTCTTACGTGGATTATTGTCTAGTATCCATATGCTTTAGCACGTGGTCTGTAGTACTGTAGAAGGATGGAAGATGTTTTTTTTTCTTGCATACTTTCTCTGTTTAACAATGTTTTGTATTTCTATCGTTTGAAGCATCTAAGTAAATCTATTGCCATATAATGTAACATAAAACATTATTATTTATTTAATAAGGTCATGGTAGAAATGGGGCATCCATGGGTAAAATTAATTTACCTGTACCAATGAATAAAAAATAAAAAAATGCTAAAGCAAGATTATATGACATATTTGTACTGTGATTCTTACTTTCAAACCTGAATTTGCAAAGTGTATTTCCTTTATTTCATTACTTTGTGTGATAAAATTCCAAGGCATTTTTGCTATGTTCTAATAAACAAACAGGTATGCACACACACACCCACTCACTCTCTCTCTCTCTCACACACACACACACACACACACACACACACACACACACACACACACACACACACACACACAAGCACACATAGCACCCTACATTGTTGCTGTTAAAATTTGAATAGAAGTTGCAAATAATTGAATAATATCAGAATTCTGAATATTTTATAGAAATTTCTAATGTTCTCGTCACAAAATGATTCTGTATTTTAGATAGTAAAACTATTATAGATCATACAATATGAAATGTCTTGCTTGATTGAATTCTAATAGAAACATAAATGACAGCAAGATTAATGATATATTCCATCAGCATAATATTTATTGAATAATGAACCTGTCAAGATGCATACGAATTAAAAAGTATATAATTTCTCTGACCTGCTGATCATACCCTGCAGCTTATTAACTCTATTATAAGCCCGCAATTAAGTCTTTAAAGCTGTTTTCTTCCACATTCTTTTAAATTTCTATTCAGTATTAAACAATACCATCTCTCAAGAGCTGTCTTTATAAAACAGCCTCATGTCGATCTTTTAACTAATAACAAGTTCTCTAATGTCACTTAAATAGCTACATTTTTCTTATTAAAATTTAGAAAAAAAAGTCATACAAATATCGTAAAATATTTTCTTGTGGTAGCATATGATAAATAGTTATTTTGGGTTTACTATGAATAATCGCATCTCACTTAATTGGCAAATTATGTTACTCCAGCTCATCTAAAATGTTATGAGGTCACAGCTCAAAACAGTGACACTCCTAAGGTCACAAAACTAAAACCTTTTTTTGCAGGAAACAACCTCCAGCACTTCTAAACAACAGTGCACAAACTCAGAGGAGAAGAAAAAAGTGTGAAACAATGCAACAATTTCCTTTTCCTCTTCCCGAGTGTAATGTCAATCAAATCAAGCCGGCAAATTTCCAGTGAAAAGTTCAAGTTGAATCTTGTTTAACTAATGACATATATTAGCTACAGTCATAAAAAATAGGCTTAAAGACTAAAACATATTTCAAAAGTTGAATGGACTATTTTGATACATTGAGCAGTTCATTCCGGGTTATGAATAAAAACAATCTGAATTATAAATAAAGACTTTAATATTCAAATGATAATTTAAAAAGATTTTTGGCAGACATTTTAAAACCTGGTAATGTTGTGGTCTCATACAACCACTGTGAGAGGATTTCCCAGAGGTAAAGTACCTGATGGTAAAAACATAGATTCAGGGTTCCAGACAAATCTTTGAACCTTCCTTATATCCCAGCAAGAAGGAAACAAGAGGGCTACCAGGAAATATGGAAGCAGACACTCCTTAAGATGTGAGAACTCATTCATGAATGGTTAAGTAAACCAAGAGCAAGATGGCCAAACAGGCAATCAGTGAAGATTATATGAAGTTTGTGATGACCCACCACTGGACAAGTAATCAAAGAGCCTCAATCCTCACCACTGGCAACAGTGAGGGATGTACACTGGGAGGATAAGTACACACACAGTATTTCCAGATGCAGCTTTCTGCATAAAGGGCAATTCCCCTTAAGAGTACACAGAGGCCACAGTCAGTGCGGGGCTGGCTTCTCCCTCTTTCTCCAGATCCCCAATAAGACTCCCCACTGGCACAGCTATAGAGTTGAGAGCTCATCTGGGTGGCCAAGCCAAGACCTCCATCACCCTCTCTGTTGAACCAGTGCTTTATGTCCCTGCCCAAGCAGCTGACACACACACTCTTTGAGGTCTGATTTACACACACACACACACACACACACACACACACGCACACACACACACACACACACACACACACACACACACACACACACACACATACCTGGGAAAGGCTGGCACATGTTTACTAGCTATGCCCCCTTGTTGCCCAGATTATAAAGTAGTTATCACTGCCGCCAGCTAACTCCTTATCACTACTTTAAGGCCCTTAACAAACAGTGTCTAATCTTACTGTGTAATGTTACTATCAGTACAAATGGTAGTTTGACCAAGAGCAAGGCTATTAGGAGTGGCCTACACAGTGTCACCAAATAAATATTGTTGCATTTAACATTTTACCTTAAATGAAGGCAAGACACTTCTTCCTCTCTTTTAGTGGTATTTATTACACATGTGTTGGAGCCTCATGGAAAGTACCAGGGAGACTCCCTGAACAAAGGAATGCATAAGCTTATATGCTGGTGATACTGCTGACAGTATAAAAATATAAACTAGACCAATTAAATTAGTACAAAAAACAATTAACCAATCAGTGGTTTACCCATAGGCTTAAAGCAGTTCACATTACTACATCTCTAGGCAGAGAGAGAAAATTGGATACAATTCCATATAAGGCGCATTTCTTGCTTTCAAGCAGGCTCCTGTTTTCAGTACTTTTCCACTATTCACAGTTTACTCAGAGTTCGCAGTACAAGTCCATCTCAACGCATACAGATTGTCACATACTCAATTTCCTTAAGCACATACTTTGGCCATTCATATTCTACAATCCCCCATTTGATGCTGTGTAAGCATCACCATTTAGTCTAGCATACATTTGCCCTAAATCTAACATAACCATGTGGCTGGTTCTTTCAACATTGTCACATCATCCATATTCATAACTGCAGGCATATAAAACTTTGGCACCTTTTTAGTAGTCTTAAAAGACATTAGTTTCAAAATCAATGCTTTGAGTAAAAACACAAGAAAAGCAGTAATAGCTAATACTGCGATAAATAAAATTAACTTCAATAGTCCACCTCCCCAACCTAAGAACAGGTTGGTTAACCATGCCCAAGTTGAGTTATTGGCCTCCTTGACCTTAGAGAGTTCAGAGACTCTCTGAATGAGTTCAAGATGACTTTCAATGTTGTGCTGATTGTCAAGCATAAACATACACCAAAAAAGCAGTCAAAACGGCAGAAGAAACTAAAACGGGAAACAACTTTAGCGTATAATGAATTTAATATCCTCTTTCGTTAAAACAAACTTCATCAGAAAACAATGAAAGTGAAAATAATATGTTTTGAAGGATCGAAGATCCTTTTTTCTTGAAAAGTTCTTACTTTGTCCAAGAAGTGCCATGAATCTTTAATATAAGACAACTGGTTTTTCAACAAAGGACCTAAAAGGGCATCAATCATTAAAGAAATACCCTCCGTGACTGAATGGGGAGATGAAACAATTGGACGTAAAGGTGGATTTGTAACATCTTTGTGGGTTTTAGGAATCCCAAAAATAACACCAATTTTTGGGTTTTCAACCACACAGAAATTATATAAATTAAAACTAATTTCACCACACATTAAGGCATGATATACATGAGAGTGCACAGCACTGAAACATTTCAAAATGTCAAAAAAAGCAATAGTTTCATACTCAAAGGTGTTTCCTAAAATTTCTAACATTTTCTGATAATAATTATCATGCTTCATAACTACAATGTTCGAACCTTTATCACTTTTCATAAATCTAAATGTTGCAGTCAGCTCTTTTAAATGTTTTAATGCTTTCCTTTCTAAGTAGTCTAAATTATCATGATGAAAGTTGTTACTTTTAAACAGCAGGTTCACATCTTTAACACATAGCTCTTCATAAGCTTTGATGGTATAGTGTAAATTTGGAACATAACAGGACGGTTTATTCACAACATTTTTCTTTTCATATATGTCATGCATTAAAAAAGACAAATTCAGTTGTCTAGTAAATTTCTTAATGTCAATGATGGTCCTGCCATAATCAGCTTTTTGACTAGGAATGAAGTTAAAACCGTATTTTAGTAAAGTCATTTCAACAGTAGTAAAAGTAAAGTCAGTCAGATTAATGATACCAAAATCATCTGTTACTTCACTTAAGCTTCGTCCCCCGACGAACTCGATCCCAAAAAAGTCCTGCTTCTAGTGAGCACAGTACTTCTACCAAAGTTGTTAGAACAATTCTTTTTAAGTAAACCGTCAGATGATAGAGTAACAGTTTTGTCATTGTTACTCACACTAGTGGCCCCAAGTTCAGTCAAATTACTACCACCGTTGTCAACTTGTTCACCTACGGTGACAATAGTATGGTTGTCTGGTACTTCATCCGATTTAGTACCAAAATTAGAACTGACAGTACCACGTGCCAAAGGTGGAAAAGACACGTCGTAGTTAGGACTACTGTTAGTAAAAGTTAAAACGTTGTCAACTTTGTCCTGAAAACGCTTAGATGGTAGAAAAGTAGTGCCCTTAGACTGGTTAACAAAATTCAACCTAGATTGCTGAACCGTAGAGTTACGAAAACTTGGTGCAAAGTGGTTATAAGCTGTCTTGTTATCATAAACCGCAATGTCCCGGTCAAGTTTCGACCTTTTCCTACTGGTAACCTCGTTGACATGTAGTTCAAGCTCTTTAGTTAAATGAGCCAAGACAGATTTAAACTGGTTGTCAGAAAGCCGGTTCCTGATAAAATTTTCGGCTTCCTTAATGTCCTTGGTTAACAAAGACATTTTGTTAACATTGTTTTCAATTAATAATTTTAAAAAATGAATACCTGCCTCGTTAAAGAAACTTACTAAAGAACTGAACATTGGATGTCCCACATTGATACCGTTGGGACATTTGAAAAAACGGAGACCCTTAGGAACCACACCAAGTTCAATACATCTTAAAAAATAAAAATTCTCAATCTCTAAGGACTTGTACCTTTTTAACAACTTCAGTAGCAGGTCCCGTTGAACGTTAATTTCTCCACTGTTGCTGTCAGAAGTTCCCCGAATAAAGTTGAAAAAAGGGTTGCTTTCCCGATTGAGTAACTGAAAGCAACAAGCGTTGTCACCAGTATGAACATTAGACGGCTTACTAGGTTTCCTGCTCTCACTCTCCAATGCCCCGTGCGGAGACCTACCCAGGTCAATCACGGTATCTAGCTCATCAATCGTTCCGGTGGGACTGGATGCATGCAGCATGTTGTCGGAAGCTTTTGCTTTAGTCACTAAATACTTTAGTGATAACTGTATGTCCATAAGAGTTGCAATAAGTAAATGACCGGCTTTATCAGCCCCACTAGTCGGCGTAGGATGCACCGACATGT
Source organism: Protopterus annectens (assembly GCF_019279795.1). NCBI lineage: Eukaryota > Metazoa > Chordata > Ceratodontiformes > Protopteridae > Protopterus > Protopterus annectens. The sequence goes on from NC_056732.1 coordinate 908,534,086, forward strand.
TTAGCAAAGTGTCGTCAGCTGTTTCTGCCATACAAAGGCTAAACAAAACCACGCAAAACAGGATAGCCACACAAAAACTAAAAAAGCAGTCAAAACGGCAGAAGAAACTAAAACGGGAAACAACTTTAGCGTATAATGAATTTAATATCCGCTTTCGTTAAAACAAACTTCATCAGAAAACAATGAAAGTGAACAAACAAAGTATTTAAATACAATAGTCAATCAGAACGTCATATAGTTAATCAAACAAGTAATTAACATTTAAAAGGGAATGACCGTATGTAGAAATACTGCAAAAACATTTAAAAACACAGTGGTAAAAACACAATTATAGTAGTAGTTCTAATAAACTACTTCTGTCTATTTGTTTGGACAAAGTTAATTTACGGTGTTTTAAAAAACATTTCAAATTGACAGATTCATTCAGCCCTGGTGGATGGTCTGAATGTAATCTAATCTGCCATAAAGTTTCACGTTGCTCTACAAAATTCCTAAAGTCCCCAGCTCTCCCATCGTATTTACACTTTTCCAGAACAGTGAACATAAATTTTTTAAAAAGTGTACAAGATGTAGAATGTTTATATAAAGCGTTATTAGAATTTTTTGTCTTTATTGATATGTTTTTTAAAACACCGTAAATTAACTTTGTCCAAACAAATAGACAGAAGTAGTTTATTAGAACTACTACTATAATTGTGTTTTTACCACTGTGTTTTTAAATGTTTTTGCAGTATTTCTACATACGGTCATTCCCTTTTAAATGTTAATTACTTGTTTGATTAACTATATGATGTTCTGATTGACTATTGTATTTAAATACTTTGTTTGTTCACTTTCATTGTTTTCTGATGAAGTTTGTTTTAACGAAAGCGGATATTAAATTCATTATACGCTAAAGTTGTTTCCCGTTTTAGTTTCTTCTGCCGTTTTGACTGCTTTTTTAGTTTTTGTGTGGCTATCCTGTTTTGCATAAACATACACCACTCCTCTTTAATTAAAGCACAAGTTCCACCTTTTGCCACTAGGGTGAAATCGAGAGCCATACGGTTTTGGAGAACTACAGCTCTCATAGCAGTCACTTCATCAGTCACTAGTTCTAAAGCAGAAAATGTGTCATTGCTTAATACTTAAAGCAATTTGGACAATTTTCTCAGTTCCCAAATTGATTTTACTGCTCTGTATGCTGGAATTATACCAGCTCACGATATGACGTCATCACCCAAGTCCATATGAGATAGTCCTTTTGTGCCAGCATGGGCTAAGTCATGATGATAAATCCATGAAGCCTCAATTTGTCCTACCGGATTGGCAGACTTTTTAACCTCTCGAACGTTTTGAATTTTTCCTTGAGGTAAAGCAGGTGTATGTCGGATGGCAGGGACTAAATAACCTAAGAAACAGCTACCAGACCAGTTTCCTGTTAGCCATTTATAGGCTCTTCTACCACACGCAAAGTAACAATTTTCCACCTTAGTGGTGATATTACTATTTATATAACCTTGTTCAGAATGAAACACCTTCTTATCTATCAATCCCAGCTGTTGGTATAGGACAGAATTATTTCTTACCTCTTCATATGTTTTATGCACCAGTACACAAAATTAATCATAGGTTGTGTTACAGTAGGAGTTATTATTACACCTGTAGGGAACTGTCACATTACAAAAACTCCATCCTACCTTGACTTTACCAAATTTCTGAAAACACACAGTTCCATTTTGATGGTTAAACAGATGTAATGCTATCCTGTCTTTTGAAGTGACATTTGAAGTGTCATAGATCAGATTCATCCAGGTTTCATTAGCCCCTAAAGGGATTGTACTTAGCATCAATCCCCCATGAACAGTAGGTAAAGCAGTACAGATCCAATAGTCAGAGACATTGAGGGATGATGCATAGGCAAATTTAATAGCTTGGTAGGTGTTGAAAGGTGGATGCCAAATAGCTTGCTTGGTGTGATGCATTGATGGAGCAGGAAATAAAAATGGCCACATTAAAAATAACAAGACAACAGGAATGACCAACAAAATGGCTGTCCAATATTTTTGTGGAAATGGTTGTTGAGTCTGCATAGTGTCAGGAGTTTGGAGTTTTCCAAAAGGGTAAATGTTAGGCATCATCAGGTACTGGAACAGTTATACTTCGAGTACGAGTAGCAATGGGAGGAGAATCTGGAGTTGGAAAAAGGTAAAGGCTGTTGGTCTTTAGACGGCACAACTTTTTTGACATGTAAAATGTGGATCCAGGTTGGAGATCCTCACAGTCGCACAGCAGATGATGTTGTCAGAAGAACAAGGAAGGGCCCCTTCCAGTGCAGCTGGAGTGCTGATTTTCTAGAGAAGGACTTAACATAAACCCAATATCCTAGTTGTAGGGCAGATGACAGGAAAGGATCTGGAAGATGTTGAGCAGCTGCTACTTGTTGGTGGTGAAACTGTAGGAAAGAAACAAGAGATTTGCAGTACAAAAGAATATCATTATCAAATGCATCATGTTCAGAAAAGGGTGGTGGTGGTGTCATGGGCATACACAGAGGGTGACCCATGAGAATTTCATATGGAGTAAGACCCTTAGTAGGATGCGGTTGTGCTTGCATAGAAAGTAAGGCTAGTGGTAAGGCCTGCACCCAAGTTAAGCCTGTTTCTGAAGTGACTTTAGCAAGTCTAGTTTTCAAGGTCTGATTCATGCGTTCAATAAAACCTGATGCCAGTGGTCTATATGGACAATGAAATTTCAAAGTAATGCCTAGCATTATACACAATGATTCAACTAATATAGCAGTAAAATGCATTCCACGGTCAGAGTATATTTAACAAGGAACACCAAAACGAGGTATCAATTCATAACACAACTTTTTTTGCAACTGCAATAGCATTGTTTTTAGCACACGGGTAGGCTTCTAACCACCCAAAAAAATATCAACAACAGTCAAAACATATTTAAAATGAGTATAAGGTGGGAGTTCAATAAAGTCCCACTGTAAAGCACAAAATAGTCCCATTGGTTTTGGCACCGGTTGAGTGGGAGCCAGAGTGCCTTTTGAAATGTTATGCTATAAACAAATGGAGCATGTGCTCAAAAAATGATGCACAGAAGCAGAAAGTCCTGGGGTGAACCAATCCCTCTGGATTTGTTTGATTAATGCTTGTACCCCTACATGAGCTGGCAAATGATATGCTTTTATAAGAGAATTTAACATAGATATAGAGCAAATTAATCTGCCATCAGGATGCTGCCAAATTGAATCAGAGCATTGGAAAAAACTGTAGGCCAGCCATGTTTTTCTTTCTGATTCCGATGCTTCATTTTGTAAAGTTTTTAAAACAGTAGTGTCAAAAGTAACCATTTGTAAGATAGGCTGCAGAAATTGTCCCTGAACAGTATGTGAAACAGCAGCCTGCTTGGCAGCCCAGTCAGCCAAATTATTTCCCTTAGTTACTAGGGAGCTGCACACTTGACAACAGCAATTTTGGAAGGTAATAATAAATCCTGTAAGAGGTGATCAATATACAGGTAATTTTTAATTGGTGCCCCAGAGGATGTCAAAAACCCCCTTTCCTTCCATAAGGTACCAAAATCATGAACAACACCATGGGCGTAACGTGAATCAGTATAAATAGTAACAGATCTGTCTTGGTCATTTTACATGCATGCAAAGGTGCCACTAATTCCGTGGATTGTGTGGAAGTGCCAGGTGGTAATTCTCCAGTTTGTAAAACTGCAGATGGCGAGCAGGCTGACCATGCAGCCTGAAGTTCGCCAAGATTATTTCGTAAACATGACCCATCTACAAAAATAACTAAATCAGGATTAAGCAAAAGAACATCTTGCAAATCTAACCTAGGAGAAAGAACAGTGTTCACTACAAGCACACAGTCATGTGGTTCGCCCTTGTCACTAGTTGGAATCAATGAAGCAGGCTTTAGTGGTGGGCAATGTGTAATTTGAACAGCGGGATTACTTAATAAACTTAACTCATATTTAGTGAGGCGAGCATTAGAAAGATACTGTGTTTTTGTTTTTAAAAGTACCGCTTGCACCGCATGAGGTACTGCTAGTATAGTGTCATGTCCTAAAGTCAATGGTGCTGCCATATCAATCAAAACAGCAGTGGTTGCCACTGCTCGTAAACAGGGTGGATAGCCAGAAGCAACAGGGTCTAACTGAGTGCTGTAATATGCTATAGGTTGATAGCCTCACATGCGCGCTTGCACCAACAGGCCCAGGGCAGTTTTATTTCTTTCACAACAGAAGAAAACAAAGGGTTTAGAATAATCTGGGAGCCCCAGGGCAGGTGCGTTTATCAGTGCAGTTTTAATAGCCTGAAAGGCATTTTCATGTTCAGGGGACCAAGGCAGAGGGTCTATGACCTCCTTTTTTAGAAGCTGTAACAGAGGGGCCGAAATTTCTGAAAAATTGGGCACCCACTGTCTACAATAACCTGCTAGGCCAAGGAATCCCCTGAGTTGTCTCTAAAGTTACAGGGCGGAGGGCAGTCTGAATGGAGGTAATTCTACTTGGAAGTATTTGACGTGAACCCATAGAAATGATGTGTCCTAGGTATTGTACCTTTTCTTGACAGAACTGCAGTTTAGATTTATTTACCTTAAAACCTCGCTCAGATAAAAACTTTAAAACTAGAAATGAGTCCTCTATACAAGACTTGGTATCTTGTGAAGCTATAAGAATATCGTCTACATATTGGACCAATACTGAACGTGTTGGTAACTGTAAATCCTGCAGTTGTCTGTGCATCTCTCTAGAGAATAGGGTTGAAGATTCTACATATCCTTGGGGTAGTCGGGTCCAAGTACACTGTTGACCTTTATAAATGAATGCAAACAAATACTGACTATCTGAATGTACTGGGATAGAGAAGAAAGCTATTGAGATATCTATAACCGTAAAACAACATGCTGTAGGTGGGATGCAGCTTAAAATCATAGCTGGGTTTGGTACGATTGGAAAAACAGGCAAGACAGCTTTATTGACTTCTCGCAAGTCTTGCACAAATCTGTAAGCTTGTTTACCAGGTTTCCTTACCAGTAGAATTGGAGTAATACATGGACTTATTGTAGGTACTATAATTCCTTGTTGTACCAAGGCAGAAATGATGGGGGCAATACCAGATGTGGCCTCTACCTTCAAAGGGTACTGTGGTACCTGAGGTAACTTTGCTCCGGGTTTTAAGGTTATTTTTACAAGAGTAGCTGAAATCAGAAACCCAACATCATTATCATGAGTGGTCCATAGATGAGAGGGTAATGAATTTAAATGCTTATTTTTGTCGAGGTCAGACTGCATACACATTGTTTGCAGAGTGACATTTTCATCTAAAGTAGCCAAAATACTATCTTGTTTATCTGAAGGTACTTGTAAATATACTCCATCAGCTGTGCAGAAGATAGTTGCTCCCATTTTACAGAGTAAATCTCTTCCCAATAAATTTAAAGGTGCTGAAGGTCCTACTAAATATGCATGATTGTCTTGTAAAGGTCCCAAAGTTACTGGAACTGGGACGGTTTCAGAATATTCAATAAGAATACCAGATACCCCTACCCTTCTAGTTATGTTATTGGAGAGGGAGACATTTATTGCTGCCTCACCAGCTAACATAGATTTGGTTGCTCTAGTGTCAATCAAAAATGGGTACGGTTTATTTTTGACAAGTAACATAACATGTGGTCCATCTTGATCCACAGGGACGAAAGGGCACAATTGCTGTTGTCTTTATTCACGGAACCTTCATTGTGATGGCTGCCGATTGGATGGAGTCCAATTAGAATTCCACTGAGGTGACATATCAGTGGGTGGGGCAGGTTGCTCAGCCAGATACGGACATTCATTTTGCCAATGGCCTACTTGGCCACAATTGAAACACTCTGTCTGATTATTATAACTTTGGGGTGGGGCTGATCGAGTTTCCTGCCAGTTTTGTCTATTTTGGCTTCCTGTCCCTTGGCATCCACCTGTCCCTCTTGCCCGTCCTCATCCTCCCCGTCCATGCTGCCTGGATGCAGTGCACATCTGAATCTGCGCTTTAACCAATTTTTCCTGTAAATCCTTTTTTTCCTGTGCTAAGTGGTCGGAGAGGTATTGCACTTGTGTGACTAATTCATGCAATCCGAGACTAGGCCAGTTTAAACATACTTCCTTTAGCTTATCCCGTACTTGTGGATGTAACCTATCTATGAAGGCAGCCGACAATCCACTCAGTGCCGGCCCTTCGGTGGGTTCTGGGTAACCACAGTAAGCCTCAAAGGCTACAGTGAGATGATTTAAATACTCATCCACAGGTTTGTCTTCTTTTTGAAGAACTGACTTGATTTTGGACCAGTTGGGTGTGGGTGGAACTATCACTGTAATAGCATCTATTATTCGCTGTCTGACCGCTTCGAACCCATTATCTCCTTGTGCATCATGTTTTGGAATCAGAGTAGGGACATTAGCATAGTCCCAAATCCGTTTCATCAGATCAGCTGGTATTGCATACTGAAGAACTGCCCTGACTTCTTCTATTGTAGGATTTTGTAAACAAATATGTCCCACCAGCACACGCTGGAACTTAGCTGGATTAGTATGAATAGGCGGTAGTGATTTGGTAATGGCATGAAAATCAACCACCGACCACACCCTAGGTACTACAACAGTCGGTGGTTCCTGTGCACTTCTAGCATGGGCTGGGTTAGGTACCTCCCTCAAAGGTAACAATCTGTCGTCATCTGACAACTCCGATTCTGAATCTGGATTAAATTTATCTGGCCCAAAATATCCATCCCCACTGTCAATTATAGCAGGGAACTGGCCAAAATGCCTTCTTTGGTGTAAACATAACGTCCCTTTTCCTTTAAAATAGGGTATAGCTTTAAAATACATTACAGCTTTTGCTTCTTTATGAGTCTTATTATGAGTTCTTGGTCCCTTTTTTCTATCGCTCGTTTCTGGATCAGATCCACTAGACTGACTATCCGCAGCTTGTTCTCTCTTTCTAGGGGAGGAATCTTTAGTGGTGGAATATGACTGTTGTGTTTCAGCTCCTTGTTCAGCGAGGGGGGCTGATACTGCGGGGGTGCAATCGGTGGTGCATTCGGTGGTGGGAGGAGACAGGCATTATCATCTTCTGATGATTCAGTTATCTGCAATTTAGCTAATTCCTTTACAGGATAAAGCCCCTTAAAGGGTAGGTCCTTCAAGTATTTACCATTTACTATATCTAAATTACTAGCAGTTTGTTGTAATTCTCTCAATTGCTCTTTTAATTTCTACTGATTATCTTTTAGACTGCTAATAACTGAATCTTTTTCTCTTTCTTTCACTGTCATCTAATCATTAAATGCTGCCCAGCACAACCCTGGTATTCTTCTCCCTTTTTTCATTAACTTTTTTTGGAGATTAAGCAAAATATTTTTATTAAAACTACCATTTTCTGGAAAGGCGAGTTTACCATCACCCTCAGTGAGGGCGACCCACTGACTTATAAACATACAACTGTCCCGGGACACACAAAAATACATATAACCAGCTGGTATACCTCTTTCTGGCTCTTTTATGGTTCCCACACTCACTGCCATTTTTACACAATAAGCTATACTGTATTTTCAGATGTAGCTATGATGTCTTGTAAACATTGTTTTCCCAACTCTTGTATTTCCTTTCACTCTTATGTCACCAGTTTTTCATTTTAACCCACTCTCATACTGCACAATCAATAGCAGAAAAGAAATGCATGCCACTTACCACAAAGCAACTGAATGAGAGGAATTATTACATTTCTAGAAAATTATCGATACCAAATTTAAAGCAAGCAAGTACAGGAAATGAAAGAAACACTGCCAGAACAGAAAATTCTGTCATGGGCCCTTTCACTAGCAGTATTTCGTTCAATCTCCAACTGCCGCAGCTGTAGTAAATTCAGATCTGAGTAAACGGCACCAATTGTTGTATTTAACATTTGACCTTAAATGAAGACAAGACACTTCTTCCTCTCTTTCAGTGGTATTTATTACACACGTGTGGGAGCCTCATTGAAAGTACCAGGGAGACTCCCCGAACAAAGGAATGCATAAGCTTATATGCTAGTGATACTGCTGACAGTACAAAAATATAAACTAGACCAATTAAATTAGTACAAAAGACAATTAACCAAGCAATATTTTACCCGTAGGCTTAAAGCAGTTCACATTACTACATCTCTAGGCAGAGAGAGAAAATCAGATGCACTTCCATATAAGGCACATTTCCTGCTTTCAAGCAGGCTCCTGTTTTCAGTACTTTTCCACTATTCACAGTTTACTCAGAGTTCGCAGTACAAGTCCATTTCAATGCATACAGATTGTCACATACTCAATTTTCTTAAGCACATACTTTGGCCATTCATATTCTATAATATGCAAGTACTCTCAGAACTTAAATAGCTCTACACATCAGCTACAATTAAAGGTTTGAATGTATTTAATAATAAATAATAAATTAACAAGGCAATACTAAATATATATTTACAGTGACAGAGTTCAAAATCACATGAAATATTTAAAACAGCATTGCAAGACAGTCTCAAATAAATGAAGAAAAACATCTAAACTATGTTTGACTATATTTCTGACTAAATCTAAGAGAATTACTATACTAGTTACAGAGCAAGGCAGATGTGGTGAATGGATTTTCTCTAATTGTGGTTGTCAGGTCTAAGACAGAATATTGAATGCTGTGTCTCTCTCAGACAGTTCTCCAATTAATATCAAATATTACTGCTGGCCTAGCTTGCAGAGTGACATCATTTCTCTAGTCCTCAGGCCCAAAAGAATCATTGATGGCAACTGGTAGCATTTAGCATCTACTTATAAAAATACATAGCCAGTGTTTTTTCCTCAGATCTTTGGCAAATGCTGGATTTAATAAAACAATAAAACACTTACACGACAATACAGAAAGCCTTTCAGTGCAGACTCTGTGTCTTTGGCCTAGCCTATAAAGTAATTTAATTTCAGCTATTTTTCGAAAATTCACTAGACTGAGGTTAACCTCTTGTATTCCAGTTTCCACTGTTAAAATATATACATTTACACAGTTACAATAGTGCATGTACATTTCTTTTCTTTTCCAGTAGGGCACACTGTGGATCCATTTTAAACACAAGCATTTTGAAAACCCTTTTCAACATACATCTGTACAAACAAGGTTGATATACACCTAACATCCCATTCTAATATAGCTGTAACACGAGCATCTTATGCAAGTAATTTTGATACTCACAAATGACACGTAACCATTTACAAAACTCCAGATAGCTGTGCTGGCATTATTTCCCTTTGTCACACTTATATATAAATCATGTTGACATTCACAAATGACATATAATTATTTATAAAATTCCAGCTAGCTTGGCTGGCAGTATCTCCTTTCATCACAAAGTCAATAAGTAGTATCTGAAAGAATCCTTAGTGCAGAGCTCTGGAACTGCTGCAAGCAATCAGGCTCACTGTCTGGCAACCCAGGCTGTAGGGGATTGTAGTAATCAATTCAAGAAGATATCACAACATGTGCAAGTACTTAGAGGTGCTTTGGAAAAAAGAAATGTTTGATGCAAGAAATATTACAAAAATGAATGCAGGAATTCTTCGCAAAATTTGACACCTGTTCCCTAAATGTCACAATGTAATCAAAAATCACAGTGAGGTTTCATGCTCTCCTCACAACAGTCCTGCCTATCACCATTGTAAATTACATTGGAGTGAAGTGATGGGCAGTTGTGTTCCCTCGGAGTAGCATGCATGACCACAGAATTTATCTTGGGTATGACAAGTCACAGGTGCTGTGCAGTCATCCAATATTGGATGGATTATGTGTCCTCACCTGATCAATACACAGTATACAACATATCCTTTGGGACAGACAGGTAAAACTAAGTATTATCAGCATGACTATGACATTGAAGTCCTCTTTCAATGATAACCTCTCCCCATGGAGGAATATATACAGAGAACAGTAAAAGACAGAAGACATAACCTTGTGGACCACCTTAAATAACAGTGTAAATGGACAAAGAATGCAGGCCTGATGTAATCCTTTAGGTACAGCCACTTCGTAGGAGAAACATCATCTCACAGTGGTCCTCTAATGGGCTCCACAGTAACTCTAAAGGTGATCATGTAAGATGGTATGGTTTACTATATCAAATGCAGAGGAGAGATCAAGGAGTCGCAGAATAAAACATAATTATTGATCTAATGCTACTAGAAGGTCATTCAAAACCTGAAGGGTGTTCTCAGTACCATTAGTGGTGCAGAAACCAAAGTAGAAAGTGTCATGGATGATGTTTTCTAAGAGAGATGATTCAAGCTGTAAAGAGACAAACCTTTCAATAGTCTTAGCAATAAATAGATGTTTAGAAATTATCAAGGTAATCATGATAAAGCAAATGTATTTTTTAGACTTTGGTTACCAAGGTCTCCTTTAATAAAGATGGAAAAACATCAGTAATTAAGGAGTGGCAGCAATCTGAGAACTCAATGGTCCAAGCACCATAAGACAGGTGAAAATCAACTATGTAGGATATGGATCCATGTCACAGGTAACAACATGCATATTGGTAATCAAAATAAAACTTCTTCTTTTGGCTTTTCTCAGTTAGGGGTCACCACAGCAGATCCCCTGTCCGCTCATGATTGGCAGTGGAGTTTTTATGGTGTCAAGTTGCCAGCCCAGTGCCCAATCATCCACAGAAGGCACACATACACACTCAGACCTAGGGCCAATTTAAAGTGTCCAGTCCACCTACAGCATATCTTTGGGTAGAAACCAGAGCACCTGGAGGAAACCCACGTGACCACAGGGAGGACATGCAAACTCCGCACAGAAGGCACCCCAGTGGAAGATCAAACCGGAGAACCTCATGCAGTGAGGCAGCAACACTAAGTGCTGCACCACCACAGCTGCACTAATTAATCAAAGAAATCAAATTATGATAAAAAAATCTTCTGAACTTCATACTAGTTACAATCAGTCAACTATTCTATAAGAACTTATCAAACATTCTATGGAAAATAGTAAAGTCCACAACTAAAAAGAACCAAACAACTCTCTACAGGGCTGGATCCAGCATTAGGTGACCTAGGCATCTGCCTAGGGCCCAGTGTGGTGAGGGCCCTGCTACAAAATTAATTTAAAAAATGTCCCTGCTTAATACTGCTGCCTGTGCATTTTTTCTGCTCTCATTGCATGTACTGTATGTCCTATTGCTTTAGGATTTCCTGATACACCCAGTGAGTCAGAGGAAACATGCAAGATTTTGATTTCACAGCCACAGGCTCAAAACTTTTGCAGGTACAAAAACACAGCATCATAAATGGAGCAGAGCTATTCAAATGCATAATTTTTTTGCAGGTTCAGAATGTGTGTGTATGTGTGTGCGTGTCTGTTTGTGTGTGTGTGTGTGTGTGTGTGTGTGTGTGTGTGTGTGTGTGTGTGTGTGTGTGTGTGTGTATGTGTATAAAACACCCTTGTCACAGAGGACAGTTTAGTTAATCAAGTTACTTGCTTATGTTCAAACCCTGCACCTTGGCAACAGGAGGCAACAACCTTAATCCTCTATATAAACTGCCAGAATATTTCGCAAATCACTGAGGAATACAGTTAGTCATTAGAGTTGGTTGAAATGTTCTGAAATGAGTACCTTTCTCATTATTGCGTTCATACATTTTGTTTCACTGTTTACTGGGGGGAAAGTATGTTCAAAACTACAAATTTAAAATTTTGCTGTTTTAAACAGGAAATGTTGCTGTATACACCAAGAAATAAATTTAAAACTATCAAGAGCATGCATTTATGTGTGGTCCTAAAAATATATGTAGGGGCTCATGGTTTGAAAACAGTCTAGGGACCAAGGTCCACTTAATCTACCAATGGCCAGTTGCATATCAATGAATGTGGGTTTCACTGACATTTCAATAAATGTCAGTTTCACTGCATTTTCAATTAATTTGAGCTTCAAGGGAAGAGAATTGACTATTGTTCAAGCTAATTCTGTTTTCAATGTGCAACTGTTTTTCTTTGTTTTGTTTAGCAAATGGCCATCAGCACTTCTGCTATAAAATTTGAAAGCAGTGTTAACGTCCCAGAAGGTAGCACCCTCACCTTTGGAAGAAATTGCTGTGGGTTCTAATCCTACACCAGTTAGATGGATTGCTGATACTGCTGTGCAACATTAAGGAAGGGGTGCTGAATTCCTGAATGTGTTGTCTTTTTGATGAAATGTTAAATTGAGGCTTCATCTGTGTGAGTTAGTGGTAACTCAGGTGGCTATAAAAATGTCACAGTACTTATTGAAAGGAGTAGAGGTCCTTTATTTATATACAAAAGTGTCTCATTTACAAAATATTCACATATTTACAAATATTTACATATGTACAAATATATAAATATACAAATCTGTTTACACATATTCCTTTATAATCTTGCTAAATTTGCATCCCTATTAGACTCCCACTCATTTTTCCCTAACCACCATCTGATTTTACTTAATATTTTTGCTAAACATCTATTTATCATTAAATATAATTTCATGTATTCTTTCATTCCATATAACCAATATAACAAACTGACTTTTTATCTATTTTTTATCATATTCTTTACTTCTATTCTTATAATATCCACATTTAATCATATACATGTTTATGTTTATCCATTTCTTTTATATCTTAGAAAAGTCTTCTTTACATAGTTTTCTCCATAACTTTTTTAAACACATGTTCCACACTTTCCTTCTTCTTGACAATGTAAACATATTCAATCACTTTTTTTAATGTGGCATATTTCCTTATAATGGCAATTTCTCTGTTACTAGTTTCCACAAAAAAAATCTTTACATTCTACTTTCTGATTATGCCATTTGATTCTTATTTGTATAGCTTTATTTTTTATCTGTTAGATTTTGCCATGGTTTTACATAGTAATGTTTTACAACTACATTCTTTGCCATACGTTTCTATCGTTTTCTATCTCATCAATTTTTATTTTCCACAAAAATATTTTTTCTTGGTAACATTTTATTTCATTTATACACTTGTTTTTTTTCTCTTTTACTATTTTTTTACCATACCCCACACTTTGTCATACTTATATTTATATAGATTTACTACAAATCTCTCATCTTTTTCAATTATCCACTTTAACATTTTGTACAAATTTAATGAAGCAGAGTAGAACACTGAATTAATTAACTCCAACCCCCTTCTTCTTTATTTAAATATAAAACTCTGCTTTTTACTGAGTTTAGTCTAGTACACCATATAAATGATAACATTATCTGCAATAATTCATTTTCAAATTATGTTGGCAACATAAATACACTTGTTAAGTATGCCAGTTTTCCCATAAGTACTGAATTTATCAAATAAGTCTTTTTCAGAATGATGTTATATGTTCTCTAGAAAAGGCATGTTGTTGAATTCTACTTATATCTTTATTCCCAAATTTTATACATAGCACAGCAATTTCATTCATTGCAAAATATATACACCCAATCTTTACTACATGACCTAAACCTTTTCTTTTTATTTAAAGCCATCCCTGTCATCTCTAGATACTCATTTGTGCAGATTACTTCTTGTACCAAAATGTTGTTTTTTGCAATTATTATAATGTCATCTGCCTATATTAACATAACTGGAAGTCTTAACTCTTCAGGTGTTATATTCTCCACCTCCTTCATTTCTTTAATTTATTTTGCATACTATTACATTCATAAATAATGCAAAGCATATACACCTCATTGGACACCTCTGTTTTATACTATTTTTCTTAAGTACCTCTTGACTTAACCAGCCATTTACAAGTATTTTACTTCATTATTATTTTTACTTTATTACTATACACTGACATATATACTTTCCTAACTTTCTCACTTATATTATATTCTTTCATCATTACCCATAAGATTTCATGTCCAGTTGTCAACTACCTTATTTTTTCTGTTCATAATGTCATTCACGATTTCTCTTTCATTAATAATTCTTGACAACCCTTCACCTTTATACTATATTGGCTATCTTCCGTAATATTTTCCATTTTAGTTTCAAATCTCTATTGTATTCTTTTTTTATAGATCTTGCAATCATTATTATTCAGTACTATTGGTCTTCATTTATTAATTGTTTTCTGCCTTCCTTCTCTCATATGAATTTAAGTATCCCACTACATAATTCTTTATACATAAAACCTACATTGAACCATTCATTCAACATTTTAAAACATATTTATTTTCCAATCCCTTACATTGTTATGCACTTCCTCCCTATTCCATTTGGGCCTGCAGTCAAATCTATATTTACTTGTCCTAATACTTTATCGAGCTCATTAAAGAAATCTCCATTTCCAGCTCTTTATTCTCTTTTTTTCTGTGAACCTTTTTACTTCCCATGTAGTTTTCACCACCTTCCTTTTTTCTTTAAAAATGTATTGTACATATTCCACTACACTAATAATAACCTGGCAAAATTTCAAGCCCCATAAACCCTGAGAACACTGCTGTCCACACTGGACTGTTCACAGAAACCCTACATAAGCATGTTAATAGCCGCATAGAGGCAGCTGTACCTACCGGGAAGAAGTGTGGAACTAACGCAAAAAACAAGCCACCCTGGTGGAATCACATCAATAGGCTGTATAACAGACATTAAAATATCATGACAAAACTCATGAGGTAGAGCACCCAGCAGTATAAAAACACTCTTGTCAAACTAAAAAAAAAAAATCACAACACAAATGAAGTCTACCAAAGCCAAATTTGAGGTAAATTTGGCCTCCCAGGCCAAGAACAGCCACAAGACATTCTTTAGGTATGCTCACAACCTCAAAGGCAATACACAACATACCTCTCAACTGTACCAAATTCCTCAGAATTTACTGATTTTGAGGTCCAAATAATGGGGTGCCGTGAATTTCTGATTGGCCCCCTTTATTCCCAATTCTTTCCTGGCTTATTAAATTTTTTTTTTCCCTCAGCAATTTTCCACTGACAGAGGCATGCACAATAATATCAGCATCATGAGCAGCCTTTCAGCCTGTCAGAATTCGGCTGAGGGCTCGAGGGTGTGACTGACTGACTCATTGGCTGCTGCCTGGTGTACTTTTATTATGTTTTTTAGCAGCAACGTGTTTAAGAGAGTAGCTAGTGGTGTGCATCTAGGAGATGAACTTTTGCAGCCAGCAGCTAAGTTAAAGGCAAGCGCAGAGTGCTTCTTTAAAATTACAATACTGATATTGTACAGGCAGTCAGAGGAAGCAGAGTTACTTAGTTTAGAGAGGGTTGGGTTGGGAGTCGGGACTCAGGCACTGGACTACACACTTCTGACAGGCTGCAGCTCAGAGTCAGACAGTGAGAGAGTAGCAGCAGACCAAACAGTGTTTTTTTTTTTTATTTTAATTAGAGCCTGAGCAGTTTGAGTTACATTTAGTGACAGTCGGTAAGGCTACCCTATCCCCAAGCAAGCCATTTGATAGATTGTTTCAGACTTCAGTGCAGCAGCCAGCAGGGCACCAGGCAGCAGCAACACCAGTCAGACTCAGGGCAGAGTGGTGGTGCGAGTACAACAGACAGATATGAAGAAACTTCTTCCCCCAGTTCCTCCTCCACCTCCTCGTAAAAAGATTAAAAGAATAAAGAATTGCTATTTGCTAACCAGTGCTTGCCCTGAACAGAGTTTTTTATTACACAGTGACTGGGACAGGCAGCTTATTCAAACTCTAGTACAGATCTCCAGGTCTCATCACCTAGTAAGATATCTTATTGTTCAACACAGAGGTCATTCTCTGCAAACTGTATTCAGACAGCTAATTGAGGTAAAACATAAATAAAACAGGATTGAAAATGGAAAATAAATGAAATAGGTGATAGAGAGCTGAAGAGCATTGACAGTCATTATGTTTTTATTAAAGGAATAATGCTTATTTCTGTGATTACTCTATAATTAAAAAAACCCTAATCTGATCCCTGTAGTCCAGGACTGTATACTTCCATATGTTTTTCCTTAAACGTACTAATGAAATCCTAAGTTTGGCTTACTGGACTGTACCATGCTAGTGGTTAGATTTATATTTAGCATGATTTCTAATGGTAGACTGAAAAGCTAGTATCCATGACTCTGACCCAACTCGACTGACTGTTTTTTTTTCTCTTCATTCATTAATGATCTTTTCTTATTTACTTATTTGTTTGATTTTATAGTCATACCAGAAACACTAAGTTATATGGGTGCTTTTAAGAAGTAAGAAGAAGTGGAAGAGAATATACATTTAGATATAAACTGAACTACATGGCCATGTTACACTATCAACAATATTAACAGACATGAATACCAAAGGTTATGTAAAAAAATAAAAATTACAAATGAGTAGGTTATTCTCATTTTCTAAAAGAGGCTATTAAAAGTATTGATTTCTGTTACACCTTAAGGTCACAACATTTCCACATTTCACACATGATCGATACATATAAGCATTGTCTAAAAATAAAACTATTTTCCCTCCTTTTTGTACATGGGAAGGGACTAAACTTACCATGGTTGAATCAAAGATAACTGTAAGAAGTCCCTAGTAGCCTGTGACTCTCAAGATTTTATGTCTCAATTTTGCCATCCTGTTGTATCATAAAAAATGTTTGCAGCAAATATGCAATGGTTGCTAGGCAATGGGCATCCAGTATCCGCAGATGTTATAGTGTTCGTGTGTATAGACTGGATAGTAATTTTATTGTGCCTGAGATGATGCATTCAGATTGTAGAATTAATATAGTAAACATCCAAGCATCAAGTTGTTAGAAATAATTTGTTTGATTGTTTTATGTGTGTGTGGTAGCAAATAGACTATTACAAGTAAATTTTATTTTTATATATGAGAATTTTATTTTATTTTTATATAAGTTCAGTGTTTTATGCTAATAATATAAACAAAACAGTTTTGTTTTGGTCTATATTGTATGTTATTTAATGAAGAAGGCTGAAGTGCAGCCGCAACCAGTTAATATTATTTTTATAAAAGAATATTGTATTTTAGTTTTGCATGAGTTCAAATATTAATATAAACAAAACACTATTCTTATTGTGTGTTTTATGATCATATTTTGGTTGTCTGTTCATCAGTTTGCATTCAAAATGTGGTATTCCACAATTCCATTAGAGTGGGAGGGGCTACATAAGTATGTATGCAAATTTTATGTTAATCAGCATACAGATTTGTACCTATTTTTCATGGGCCTTTGTCCAGATTTTTGATGTTTCCAGGTTGAGAGGTATGATACACAATTGTTTGCTAAGGTCATTGAAATGGAGCCTCATATACTGAGCCAGGAAATATAACAAACCTACTGTTTGAAAAATTCACCACCAACTCTACCCATTTCTCCCCATCAGCCTTCCTTCAAGAATATCATCAAATATAACTCCCCCTGCTATCACTAGGGAACCAGTTTTTAATGTTCTCTCTATGCCCAAGAACACTGCATCAGTGGGTGCAGACAATATATCAGTATGCTTTTTAAATAGCATGAAACATGATCTATCAGGCCATCTGGAATTGCCATTTAACTGTAGCCTCCAAACAGGCTTTGTGCCACATGAATGGAGAACAGCAATGGTCATCCCTCTGCACAAAGGTGGGTCATCTACAGTGCCTGGAAACTACAGACCCATAAGCCTCACTAGTCCCATATGCAAAGCTAAGGAAAGAATTATCATGGAAATGATCAATAATGATATAGGGAACCCCTCAAACACTGGACCCAACCAAGTTTGGTTTCATCAAGGAGAGGTCATGCTTACTGAACCTGGTGGACATCTTTGAGAAGGTCACCCAAGCAATGGATGAGGGCAAAATTGTTAACACTGCTTACTTGACCTGGCCAAGGCATTTGACACAATCCCCTCCTTGGGCATTGTTGACAAATGTATGTGGTTTGGTAAGAACCCTTATGTCACCTGGCAGATAGCCAGCTGGCTCACAGACTGGACCCAAGAAGTTAGAACTGGGGAGTCCACCTTTACGAAGAAGACAGTCACAAGTGGAGTCCCTTAGGGATTGGTCCTGGGACCACTCTTTTCTGGCATTTATTTCTCTGAAGTCAAGGTGAATGTCAATGACCTCTGGCTGACTAAATTTGTAAATGATTGCAGCTGTCACTAAATCACTTACTGACATAAATGTTCTTCAGGAAGGACTGGCACAAACAACTGGTGCCAGTGCCATGAACTAAAAATAAATGCCAATAAATGCATAATAGTATCCTTTGGGAAGTCGTCTACCCCTTGAAACTATCATATTAACAATGCGCCCCTAAGAAATGACCCAGTAGTCAGGTACTTGGTGACACACATAGACAGTAATCTAGCCTTTGATCATCACTTGTCTACAGTAGTGAGGGAATCATTCTATGTTGTGCAACTTATAAACAAAGGTATGACATCTAGGTTCAAAGAAGTCATTGTTCCACTGTATTCAGCATTCATCAGACCTATCATTTAATACAATGCCCCATTTTGTATGTACCTATCCAGGTATATCCAGAACTGAAATGTCCACAGAGGTTCCTCATTAAAAGAGTAAAGGGCATAAGTAACATGTCCTACACAGACTGCCTCAAGGCCATATCTCTGTATTCTATTTCCTACAGACTATTGAGAGGAGATATATGCCTGGCATACAAGGGAATGTCAGACCCCACTCTGATGGACCTCCTACATTTTCACAAAATAAACAGCACAAGAATTACCTGTTGTAAAGACTAAACCCTTGCCTGTGATATATAGGACCTGTTGAAGAGACAGGTATGTATCCCAAAGACTGCCCCTTCTCTGGAACAGGCTCCCCATCGAAGTGAAGCAGCGTTCCTCCCTAGCCCAATTCAAGTGTAGCTTGGACAATTGGATGGGGAACAGGAAATTCATTCCTGATTTGGCACCTATGTCTCTAATGGACAAAGGCAGCCTATAAATGGTTCATCTCCCAGGCCCTGCTTATAACTATTTCACCTCCCAATGTGTAGCTTACACTTATCAAGGGTACCAGAACTTCTTCAAGATTTGGGATGCATGGCTAGGCTTAAACAGGTCATTGTGGTCATTAGCCTAGTACACACCTATGCACCTTTTCAGAGTTCTTTCTATTTCTCCTTTTACATTTTTTATTTCTCTTATTACACTACCATCTTCCTTTACCAATCTGCTTAAGTAAGTCAATACTTGTTTTCTTTTTCCTTGTAAAATATCTTTGCTTATATAGCAATTCTTGTATTTTCTTGATTTCTTTCATATAATTATTTTTGTTTGTCAAATGTACTTTCTACTATTATGTTCTAAATCTTCCAATGCATTGTTGTATTTTTTACAGTTTTCTTTCTCTACTTTTCTCACATCATATTGCCACTGTAAAAAAACATTTTTTTTTATTTTTCCTTAAATATCATCCACCATTCAGACCACTTTTTATAAAATGTTCTCATAGGAATTTGATATTTCCTTAACTGTATTACTAATCTCTTTCCTTCTTCATTCCATGCTTTCTCATGTATCCTTTTTATTCATTTGCCCATTTTATATATTCTTGATTACTCTTTATCTCTAGCCATATTGCAAGATGATCAGATAATCCTGTTTCAACAACCTCCATGTCTCTTATAACTAAACCTTCTGATACAATAAAATATTCTATTTCAGTTCTACACATACTCCTTTTGTAAGTTCATGATTTTTTTCCCAGAGTATTACTTTGCCACATCTTATAACTTCTAACATTTTTCTTATATCATTTCCTTTCTTTTTACGCTTGCCTCTTACACCACAATTTAAGTGTCCTGTTATTATAATATTCATATTTTTCACTACATAGTCTAAAATCTGATGAAATAAGCTTTCTCTTTTGCTTACAATTCAGCTATGCATAGATAGTCTTCTCCTGAATGCTAGCCAACCCACTCATATATACCTTACTGAACAAAATAAAAAACAAAAAAAAAATTTACATGGTTTACTGTATAACTTGTTAATCTCTGCAATATTGTTTTTCACTGATGTATGTACAAGCTATTAAGGTTCTCTCCTATATTATAATGGATTGTATAATATTGTTTCTGTTTCTGTTTTGTACAGTATTATATTCTACTCTTTGTATTTTTCTTGGAGCTTTTCTCCCAGGGCCTCCGCTAAAAAAGGACATGTGTCCAGTCTGACTTTCCTGATAAACCAATGTAAAATAAATAAAAAAAATAAAATAAATTACAATTAGTATACATGTAAAATGTTATAATTCTATACTTGTTCATTCCATTTTAAATATACAGTGGTTAATCTTCCCATTTTGCTAAAGTTGCATCTAATACCTTTACTTGATTTCTACAGAATACAGCTATTTCGGAACATTCAGTCATTTCTCATATTCCAGATTATATTCCCTCCCCATAGTTTCTCTGTTTGTAATCTCCTTCATTTGTTAAAAATCTAATTACATCTATATCACATGTATTACAACACTCAAAAATTCCTATTCTTTGTACTATATTCTTAATAGTAATCTCATTTACAGAAAGCAGTCTAAAAGTTTCATTTTCCCTTTGCCTTAGGTTCGTGGCATCATAAGTTCATAGCTAATTACTAGACCAGCTTTCTTAATAGGCCATTCTAAGCCTAACCAATTTATTTCCTAAAGGTGAGAATCAAACACTGTGTCTTGTGTCTGTGAGTCATACACCTTAACCATTATACCATTCCCCAGTCTTTAGCTGTATATATATATTCTTTTTCATCCATTTCCTGTTTTTTTTCTTTTGTCCTTGTCCCTTTAAATTTTCTTTTTCTGTCTTTTACTAATAGAAATTTTCTTTTTCTGTCTTTTACTAATAGAATATATTTTTTTCATTTTACTACCTCCCAGTTTATGTCTTCTTCATCATTTATTTCAGAACCTTCTTTTACATACTCTTTATTATTTTTTGTTCTTATCTAATTTTTCTTCTATTTCTACTATTTCTAAAAATTCTTCTTTCTTCATTTTCTTCTCTATTTTTTTGCCTTATGCTTTTCGTTTTTGCAATCCATCCATAAATGTCTAATTTTGTTACATTTATAATATTTCAATTCATATTTTTTACATGATGCCCCATTTCCCCACAAATATAACATTTTGTTTTGTAAATTACTTTTCAAATGTCCTTCTTTTCCACAAAAAAAAAAAAAAAAAATTACAGAGTCCCTGTAATCACAACTTCACAGGTAAAAGCAGCACTCTCTAAAGCCAGAAACACAGCATCCATGGGACCGGACAACATCCCAGGCTGTGTTTTACATGAACTTCAGAACGAACTGGCTACCCACCTAAGCATCGTGTTCAATCATAGCCTCACGTTAAGCTTTGTGCCCACTGAATGGCACACAGCAACAGTTATCCCACTCCATAAAGGGGAAGCCACCACTGATCCTGGGAACTATCACCCTATTAGCCTGACGAGCCTGGTCTGCAAGGCCATGGAAGGTATCATCATGGAATTCATAAACAAAGACATTGGTAACCTCCAAACTCTGGACCCCACCCAGTTTGGGTTTGGGAAAGGTAGATCTTGCCTCCTGAACCTGGTCGACTTCTTTGAAGTAGTCACCAAAGCCGTCGAAGAGGGTAAGGTGGTTCACACAGCCTATCTTGACCTCGCCAAGGCTTTCAACACCATTCCCCATTCTGGAGTTATAGCTAAACTCACTAAACTAGGTATAAATCCCTATGTCACAAGATGGGTTGCCAACTGGCTCACTGACAGAACCCACACTGTAAAAGTTGCAGACTCCAAATCTGACTTCAAACCAGTGACAAGTGGAGTACCACAGGGTTCAGTCCTGGGGCCTCTCCTGTTTGGTATCTACTGAAGTACAGGCTAACACAGAAGGCCTCTGGCTAACAAAGTTCACAGATGACTGCAAACTAGGAGCTATAGTCAAGTTCCCAAATGATGTGGACATCCTACAGAAGGGCCTCGCTGAAACAGATGCCTGGTGTCAGAGCCATGGCCTCAAGCTCAATGCCAAAATGTGCATTGTTATCCCCTTTGGTAAAAACTTTGAACCCATGAACTACCACTTAGGCAGCAGTCTTTTTAACACCGAATATGTGATAAGAGACCTTGGGACCCAGGTGGACAGTAGTCTCTCCTTTGATAAGTGGGATGTTGGCATAATGGTTAAGATGTTTACCTTACAAACACAAGGTGCAGGGTTTGATTCTCACATGGGGTAATTGGCGAGGCTGAAAATGGCCAACAAGGGCAGTTAGCCTAGTACTAATCTATGAAGCTATGAATCTATGAATCACATAGCCACAGTAGTCAGGAAATCCTTCTACATGGCACACCTCATCACAAAAGGGTTCTCATCCAGGAAAAAAGAGGTCATTGTTCCCCTGTACTCGACACTCATTAGACGTACTATAGAGTACAATGCCCCTTTTTGAATGCACGTCACAAGACATTTGCAGCAGCTGGAAAGGCCACAGAAGTACCTCACAAAAAGAATTACTTGCCTAAAACAGATGCCCTACACTGATCGCTCAAAAAACTCCAGCTTTAGTCTGTAGCATATCGCCTACTCCAAGGTGATCTCTGCCTAACATATAAAGCTATGTCAAACCCAGAGCTGTTGGACATGCTACACCTAAAGAAATCTCAATCCCTCCGAGCTACACGCTCTAGGGACCTAAACCTTGTCACCACAATAAACAGGACTTGCTGGAGGGATAGATTCCTGTCCCAGAGACTTCCCATACTCTGGAACAAGCTACCCATCTATGTCAAGCAAAGTTCCTCATTAACACTATTCAAGAAAAATCTTGACGAGGGGATGGGAAATAGGAAATACACCCCGGGGATCACTTCTGTGGCTCTGCTCAACAGGGGCACAGGAAATTAACTTTCTTGGGTTGGCGTAAGCCAGGGAACTGTGTTGGTTAGGATTACTTAGGCCCTTGGGACGATAGCCTAGTACCTACCTATGAACCTATGAACCTACAACACCCCTATTTCCCTCCACATTCATTATATATATATATATATATATATATATATATATATATATATATATATATATATATATATATATCGTTCCCCTTCACAAGATAGAATGGATGGAAGCTCGAAATTCATAATCTCGAGACCAGAATCTCAAACTTCCATTCACTCGAAATTGTCAATGGGAGCATTAAGTTTAAAAAAATAAAAAGTTAACTTACCTTATTGCAGGGGGCCAGGTCCCCCTGTACCCAGCAGTTTAAATGTAAATGTTCTGTGACTGCACTATAGCGGAGGAATGGAAAATGTTCCATTTTGCACTTACACGTATAGCGCGGAATGGGAGATTTCCCTTTCCTTCACTATAGTGCAATCTTGAAGTAGGTATATTTAAGTACAGGGGTGTGGGGGGAGGCAGGGGAGTGAAGCCCCCCGGCAAAAATATTTCAAAGGTGTTAAGTTTTTTTTTTGTCCCTTTCATATGTTCGAGTTTCTCTAAATTTGAGGATATGGGATCCAGACACATGCTCGACTAGCATATGTCCGAATCACAAAACATTGAACACACATACACGAAAGTGCTTAACATCGACAAGCGCTTTCATGTATGTGTGCCTGTTTCGCAGATCGGACTACAGTGTGGGTAAGGGAAAATTCCCTCTTCCTCACTGTAGTGCCATCTCAGAGTGAGAATATAAAGTAGGGGGGTGGGATTGCAGGCTGCAGAAATGTAGATTTTTTTTTTGAACTACACATACATGTAAGCGCTTTTCGATGTTAAGCGCTTTCGTGTATGTTTGTTCGATGTTTTGTGATTCGGACATATGCTAGTCGAGCATGTGTCCTAGACCCATATATATATATATATATATATATATATATATATATATATATATACATATATATATGGATCTAGAACAGTTGATCGAAAGACCAACTGTCCGAATCCAACCCTACTGAGCACCGTTTACTGAAACTGCTTTCACTGAAAAAGCAGTTTTGGTAAAAGGAAGGTAAAATACAGACACACTCACACAAAAACAAAAAAAAAACACACACACACCATGTTTACGCAGGGGGGCTTTGCCCCCTGCATCCCCCCTCACCCCCTACTTTTATATTCTCACTCCGAGATCGCACTACAGTGGGGAAAAGGTAATATTCCCTTATTCCCACTGTAGTCCAATCTCACCCACTACCACTTCCCCCCCCCCGATTCCCTGTACTTTTACTTAAGTTTCGTGAAAGCACTTTTTTCAATAAAAAGTGCTTTTGCGAAACTGTGACAGTCCGTTTCACTTTTGGTGAAACAGTCTTTCGGTAGACTGTCCTAGACCCAAATATATATATATATATATATATATATATATATATAGGTCCCCTTTACATGATCGACTTTTCACAAAGTCAAAATTCATATGGCCGAGACCATATGATCGACTTTTGAAAAGCCAACCATGGGGAACTGCTATCTCTGTACAGTGCGGAATTGGAAAATTTCCCTCTTCCACACTGTAGTGCAATCTCAGAGTTGGTATATTTAAGTTACGGGAAGTGTAGGGGCAGAGCCCCCCTGCTAACAGTTTTAAGGTAAGTGTTCGTTTACATAGTCGGCTTTCTGAAAGTCGATCATATGGTCTCGGCCATATGAAAGTTGACTTTGTGAAAAGTCGTCCATGTAAAGTAGACCTATATATATATATATATATATATATATATATATATATATATATGGATTCACTTCAGAATCTCAAAATTCCAAAACATCAAATTTTATATGATCGAGGCCATATGATCAATGTTTCAGAATATCAAAATTCCGAAACAAATCCAAAAAAAAAACAACAATTTAAATGTTTCACCTCCCCCCGCACTCCCACTACTTAAATATTCCAACTCTGAGATTTCACTACAGTGAGTAAAAGGGAAATCTCCCATTCTGCGCTGTATGCTGCTCTCCATTCACAATGTTGGGATTCTGAAAGTTCGGTCATATAGTCTCGGCCATACGAAATTCAATCTTTCAGGATTTTAGCATTGTGAACTGTTCCCATATGTGTATACATATATATATATATATATATATATATATATATATATATATATATGGGTCCCCTACTATTTACCGAAACGCCGATTCGCCGACAAAGAAATCACCGACACCAAACGACCGACAACGCAGTTGACAGACACGCTGGAATCCCGACAGCCGGAAGACCGACAAGGGGAATGTGTAAGCGCGACCTGGTAAGTATGCGATAGTGAGGGATTTAGGAGTAGGGAGCGGACAGGTAAGTGTGCAATAGTGAGGGATGTAGGGTTAGGGTGTGTGATAGATGAGTGTGCGGTAGTGTCGGAGCTTGGGGTTAGGGGTGGGTAAGTGAGTTAGGGTTAGGGTGCAGGTAGGGAGAGTGTGCGGTAGTGTCGGAGCTTGGGGTTAGGGGTGGGTAAGTGAGTTAGGGTTAGGGTGCAGGTAGGGAGAGTGTGCGGTGGTGTCGGAGCTTGGGGTTAGGGGTGGGTAAGTGAGTTAGGGTTAGGGTGCAGGTAGGGAGAGTGTGCGGTAGTGTCGGACCTTAGGGTTAGGGTTTGGGTTAGGGCTAGTGGATATGTCCTGTAGTGTACTGTGTTGTTTACGTGTAGTGTGTCGGTGTTATGGTGTTCGGTGTTTTGCGTTGTCGGTACTTTTTGTTGTCGGTCGTTTGGTGTCGGTGATTTCTTTGTCGGCGAATCAGCGTTTCGGTAAATAGTAGGGGACCCATATATATATATATATATTTATATATTTATATGGATTTACTTCATAATCTCGAAATACTGACACATCGAATTTCAGTATTTTGAGACCATGAAACTGAATCCACAAAACACCGAAACTACAAAACCCCAAGCTCAAAACCGTGAAATTCAAAAACCCAAACAAACCACGCACACCACACCACACATGCACCAAAATACCCACATCACAATTTAAAACACAAAACTACACACATACATAACTCATACACACATAAGCACGGGGGCTAGCCCCCCTGCACCCCCCACACCCCACTACTTATATATACAAACTCCGAGATTGCACCTACAAGAAACAAAAGCAAACACACACACGCACATTCTCCAGTCCCTCACACATGCACCAAACATATCAGAACACTCACATACACTCTACCTCCTACTTAAAACCCTTACAAAACACTCACTTACCTGACATAACACCTAGATCCACACACGGCACCACCCACCATCAACACACAAACCCGGAAACAACATAGCATAAGTCCATAACCGCGAATTTGAGATATTCAAATTTGCGATTATGAACTTTTGCTATTTTCAGCATTCGGCTTTATAGTCTCAAGATATTGAAATTCAACATTTCAGTATTTCGAGATTATAAAATGTTCCTATATATATATATATATATATATATATATATATATATATACATATATATATATATATATATATATATATATATATATATAATTTTTCTGTTTTTGTTTTTACACAGTATTACAATCTGTAAACCCCTTTTGTCATAAATTGTTGCAATGTCCAATACTTCTTTACATAAAGATTTAAAATGCCCTTTCAAATCCTCTGTTTCTACCTCTGTTCAGAATTGTACATGGATCTTCTTTTTTGCTTTCCTGTTAAATGTTTTTAATACATGAAGATTCCATGGGTTATAGCCTTTATTTTTTTTCATATTCTCCAAGAAAATTTTCCATTGAAAAAAATTGTCTCAAATATGTCACAAAATGTCTGTCTAAATGTTTTTATCTCATGTGCTTTTACACCCAAAGGACCTATTAAATTGCCCCATAGTTCATATCTGTCCATTTCTTTGTCTTCTTTACTTTGAATCCTTACTACATACCTCAATTTTTCATTTTCTTTTGTCTTCTTTTCTGCTACTCTACTTTTGCATTCTTTTACTTTCTCTGCATATGAAAAATAAAAGGCAGCTGTTGCAAGACAAAAGCGACGCTTGGTAGGTGGCAAATCCTTTATAAGCAAAAAACTCCAAATCCAGAAAAATACAGACAATATTCATCCAAGATAAGACAGTACAAGCAAACACAGCAGTATTAAGCGCTTTCGTCTGGTAGACGACTTCCTCAGAATACAAAATACTGAAATAAGCACCTGTTTAAATACATTGCTTACCCAATCACAAATAAGCTGACATCATTTCCCTCATTAACAAGGCTGCAAATACTTAATGCAAGCCAAATATAAAACAATAATAAAATTGATAGAATTTATTTATCTTCTATGTTGAAATTAAAATCTATGTTTTTTATTTAGTTATATATATTGTTTAGGGATGTTTTAAACTTTTTATATGTATTATTGTCTGTATTTTTCTGGATTTGGAGTTTTCTGCTTATAAAGGATTTGCCACCTACCAAGCGTCGCTTTTGTCTTGCAACAGCTGCCTTTAATTTTTCATTGTTTGTAAGACTTTACTTTCTCTGCATATGTTTTCTTTTCCATCTCACTACTATACTTCAGGATTGTCTCTGCATCCTCCTTTTGTATTTTCTCCATAATGTCCCCCCACCCATGAAACATCTCCTTCATTTTCTGGCTCACTCTGCATCACCATTCCTTTAAGTAAATAAGCCCTTCCAACCTGAGGGTTGTAGTTATGTATTCATCGTTTGCTAACTTATCTCCATCAAATTTTTTTTTAAATATTTCCCCAGAAATCTGCATACATTCTTCTGTCTTGCTTTTTGCATTCTCCTTCATTTCTTTCACCAATCTACCCTCTACTTCTCTCTCCACCTGCCCCTCTGTTACTTTATACTGGCCTGGAATGGAAACAGGAAGCATTCCTCTAAAATGGGTCCCACTCACAAAAACGATGAGTAGGGGAAATTCTCCAATGCCTTGGTCAAATTCTCCCTAATAGTATAAACACCCGTTCTGGTCTCCCACGAATAGAGGCCATTAGCCAAGTGAGACTAACCTGGCCAGCAAAGGATAAATAAATTAATGTTTTAAATTAAATTCACATCTGTCTGTATCTCTCTCTCTCTTACTCTCTCTCTCTCTCTATCTATCTATATATATCTATATATATATATATATATATATATATATATATATATATATGTATATATATGTATGTAGATAAATATATGCTAAAAACTACACACACACACACACACACACACACACACACACACACACACACACACACACACACACACACACACACAAAGTGATGTAAAACTTTAAGCAACTCTTGGCAGATGTGTGATTTCAAAATATTTTTCCTGACATAAGGCATGCATACTTTCCTACACTGCTTGCACTAATACAAAGCATGACTAGAACAATGAAGTTGACGTATTTTATTAATGTTAATGAGGAGGAGAGTCTTGCAGCTTGAACCTGAAAAAAAGCTGCCCATTTTCTTTTTTATGTGATTTAGCTTTTCCAGAAACTTTAAAATGTCAAAATGTCTTATCTTACTTTCCTGTCATTAGAAAATGTGATGCAAAGTGTTGTGACCTCAGCAGAAAATATATATTTTTTTCTTCTATTTATTAATATTTGTGTTTTGGAGCTTTTCTCCCCGGGCCTCCACTGAAAACGGGCCCATTAGCCCAGTGGACTTCCCCGGTAATCAAACTGAAATAAATAAATAAAATAAATAATAAATAAATAAATAAATTATGACTTTCACTGTCTACCACACTAATATAAAAAATGAAATAAACATTATAGCACAGGATTCTATTAATTTAGTCATTTTAGAACTATATGTTGTTTCACCCCCCTTTTGGTTGTCCCGGAATAGCACTAGGTTGCTTTCTCATTTCACAATGTATCAAATCAACATCCCCTTGCCTTGTCTGCCCAACTGAACACATCACAGCTTTCCTGTTACTGTTGTGTTAATGTGCATCGTTTAATCTATTTGTCTTTTAATATTCAACACTACAATGTCAAATGCTGATGTTTGCAATTATTTTAAAAAAAGAAATGGTAACAGATGCAGGACCGAAAAGAAAAACTAATAATCAAACAAATATAATCAAAAAGTAAATATAATCAAAAGCACATTTTACAATCATCCGTAAACATTAAATAACCTATTATAAATTTGTTACAAATATTTAATCCTACATTATTTTAAATTAAATTATAATAATATATAATAGATTGTAAAATGTGCTTTTGATTATATTTACTTGTGGATTGTTGTGTAGCATTTGTTTATGTTTTTTAGAGTGTCTCTTTAATTTTTTTTGGCGCCTTTTTTATGAATGAGAGTATTTATTGATTAGATATTATACTTGCACTTACACTTGAAAAAGCCCTGTATAGTTGTCAGGGTGAAAGTGCTTGTGGTGAACTTTTAAAAATAAATCTTTCTACTCACTGACACCTGCTGCTGCCTGGACCGTTTGTTTGATTATTTGGTGATTAATTATTTTAAAATGTTTTATATTGCTATCCCTATCATAAAATGCGAAGCAGAATGTCGCATGTCCATTTGGCAAAATGTATCTCCATTCCTATATGCATTAATAAACAATAGTAAAGTGATTTAATGTTGGTTTGCATGGCTAAAATAATGCAGTTTTGCGTGAGGTGCTCTTGCTTATCTCTGTGGTGTACAGAAGAGCTGGCACAGGGCTGTAACACTTTAACCATCCAGAGCAGTGTAAGGTCAGTTCTGTTTTCTAAAACAATTGTAAGATGTTGTATCTTACTACCCCATCATAATGTTTCAAGCAAAATGTCACAGGTCCATTTTGAAAAATATTTTCCCTGTCCTTGTGTCCATTATTATTTATAAAGCAAACAATGCTCTTTTTATTGTCTATTGCATAAACACAAGAAGTGAAATAAACTTTGCAGGGCAGATTTTTATTAGCACAGTACCTTAATGAACCTCTTCATCCAGTTTCATGCAATTGCAATTATGCATCAGGGAAGAGCACTTGTTATCATTGAATACTTATATGTTGCCTTACTGGTCCACTGTGCAGGTTTGTTGGCCCTGACATTTCAAAGCAAGCCAACATAAAACTATCCAGTACTGACATAGTTTCTTTTGGGATTAAATGCCCTTATGGTATGGTAGGTGATCAAGGCATGGTAATCATCAGCTCTAAGAAAGGAATTTAACTTAGCAAAGTCCTCTGTGCATGTCACACTGAAGAATTCCATGCACTGACTACTAATTTTGGTCAGCAGTCATATGTAAACTGTTTTTCGGTTTGTAGATGATTCAAGCATGTATCAACATGAGCACAGTGAATGAAGCAGACCTGAGTTCCCATGTGATTGTTTTCTGGACAGAAATTGTTTTCAGAGGTAGGATCCAATGCAGCACAATATTGGTAAAAGTACATAGTTAAGAGTGAATTTGGTTATAATAGTGCCACTCTGCTGTGACCATATTAATGTGTTCTTAAACCATAAATACTTGTCATAACTGAGCACTAGTGTCTGTTAAGGTGACAGATGTTCTTCTCTGTGCTAACTTGGATAATACCTTTTTATGCAAATATTTGAAGGCTAGAATGCATCTGTGGGAAAGAATCACATCTCACTTTGAATTTAAAATGCCAAGTTATTATTTTCTTCATGAAGTAGTATGGCAAAGGTTTATGTGCACAGGTTTCTTGCATTTATTAAGCAACAGGTTGTCCTTCATGAAAAATTGTATACTAATTGGGTTACATATGAAAACTGACAATGTTCTTCTATGGCGACACACTTTCTTTTCTTGATTTTTTTTATTATGAATCTTAGTGGTTATTCCAATAATCAAGTTATGATAAACGTGACTTGGATGGGTGTTAAAGGGGATTAAAACAGCAGGTTCTTAAGATGTGTGTTAAGCCTGGCTCTGTGGCACAAAGGGATGGAGCTGTAACTACAACACAGGCAAACAAGGTTCAGTTAGCAGCCCTGATCGTGGCACTCAATGAGGGGAAGAAGTTAAAGGCCACAACCTGCCTGTCTCTTTCAGGGGGAGGGGAAGGTAGCAGACACTCAAGAAGCATATAGAGAAGGGCAATTTCTTCAGAAACTTCCCATGCTTGAAAGAAGGTGCAGACCTGCTTCCAGATAATGTCTCTTGTGGATGAGAAAGGCAACTGGGGCTGTCAGCCTATAATATGTCTCCCTTTTACTCCTTTGCTGGGCATTCCCAGTGAGACAGGGCTTACAAGATAAACCCTTGAATCATCCCTGATTTCTGCCTTAATGGTGGCCCATCTCAACTGACTTTTTCTCTTGGAGCGGAGACAATGATGAGTCTTGTGATTGATTGGGAGGTGATGAACAGCAGGTAGCTGGGGCAAAAAGAGCAAAATATAAAGAAAGTGAAATGAGTTTGTGTGCGTGTGTGTGTGTGTGTGTGTGTGTGTGTGTGTGTGTGTGTGTGTGTGTATGTGTGTGTGTGTATGTGTGTGTGTGTGTGTGTGTGTGTGTGTGTATTTGTCCTGATAAACTTATCAGATGTTGTCAAAATATATCAAGGGTCTACTACAAGTGCTTGCATGCTATTTGCTTGCAACACACTACGCTGCCACTTGCTCAAAAAGGCAAGCACTTTATGTTTTTAAACAAGATTAAGTTACTTCCTAGAGTTACTTTATTTTAGTTTTAAGGAGTATGTATAACTTTAATAAGCTAATTGATTTTGTGTCACATGATTTTTAAATAAGGTACTTAATTAGAGTTCTTTCCACTGCATTTAAAATTCTGAAGAAGTTCTGTTTGATACAAATAAAGACAAAAGCACTCAGCTTTAAATTGTGTAGTGGGTTTGTTTTTGTAGCTGCAGTTGGATGATTGTTTGTGCTTCCACTGCCTTTTGGAGTTTAAAGTACTTTTAATTCTCACTAACCCAAACTTTCTTAACTACTTAGCCCTCCTAACACCTAATGCTATGAAACTATGCAGCCCTAACAGAACCCAAACTCTAACCCTAAAATTCCATTTCCTCTTCCCAACATTAAAGTTTTATTCTCAATCCCTAACCCTAAGACTTTCTTCCTGCTTCTAAACCTAAAACTCCATTTTGTTCCCTAGACCTAAACTCCACTTTCAGCTCCCTAACCCTAAAAATTCCATTTCAGTTCCTAACACTAAGACTTCCTTTCCACTTCCTAAACCTAAAATCCCTCTCTTACTCCCTAAATCTAAAATCCCCCTCCCACTCCCTAAACCTAAAATCTGACTCCTGTTCCCTAAACCTAAATTTCTTTCTCAATTGCTTCCCTAAATTATACTCCTACCCCTTCCCACTCCCTCATCATGGCTGCTGCACTTACTTCACTCAGACTTGAGTAATGTGTTCAGGTAATTTGCGGCAACTGCTTGCCTGAACTCATATTTGAAATTGAGGGTGAGGAGCAGCCTATTCCAGCTACAAGATGTTCAAGTCCCTGACCTCAAGACAGTAGTCTTGGGACTTGAGTGCGTATAGCAGACCCACATATTAGATGGCAATGCCTAATCAATGTTATTCTTTTAACCACTGTTTATTACTTGTTTTGATGAGGTATAACTCTACCTAGCATTGTCTGCAAAAGTAAATCTTACAGGAAGTTTGGACTGATGCATTACTACTCTGCACATCAAAGATGAATTATTTGTTATATATGGCTGAGCATGTTATAACAAATTACAGCTATGTCCAAATAAAGTCCACTTCACAGAAGTTTTATTTGCTGAGAATACCTGAACCACTCTGAGGTTATGTTACCTTTTATTAGTTTAAGTTAGGATTGCTGGTCATGAAGCCCTCACTTCCTTTTGCAGGGAAATAGTATATGGCTTTACCAGACCTTGATGAAATGTTCCATCTAGAGAGTGACAGAAACATAATTTTGAACAGCAGGTAAGGACCAAGTTCCCTAAGTAATCTTCTGCACATTTTTCTGCATGTTGAAGAAATTTCCATCTATTTATCCATTTTTTTATTTAGATGTTAACAAGGGATGTGTGCTGAGAACAGGTACTTAGTGACTATGTATTTCGTTTACGCCTGCTACACAGCAAAACTCCAAAGACGGAGATGTATGCAACATAGACCGAGCCAGTTTGACTTATTTACAGACAAGGATAATGCAGTTAAGAAAATGTACAAGCTTTGCCATAATAGTTACTTCTGCATAACAGTCCTCCATAGTACCTTGTTACAGCTCTAGTGTTACAGATCTGTTTGCATTGGACTATGTTGAGGAAATACAGCCACACATGCTTGCTACTGCAGTACTGGGGCAACTGTGAATTAGCAGTAGGTATAACTGGTTATGGTTGCTGTTAACCCCTTGCTGCATTTAGTGGGCAATAGCTATAGTCATGAATTTATTTATGTAGTTATTTAATCATGCATGTTTGTGATTCATTGTTTACTTGATTGTTTCTTCTTAACTGAACTGGTCCTGAGACTTTTTTTTTCATCCATAGTCAGAGCTAGGTAACAAAATATATATTTATTCATTTTCAGTACTTTATTAAAAATATCCCATGCATTTACATATTTATTGCAATATATGTAAAATTGTTTCTCTAAAGTTTTGAGAGTTCAAGATGGCTGCTGTCCTGTAGGTGGTGCTGAACCACAGAGTAGCAATCTATCAAACTAATTCTTACCAAATGTAAGTGAGAAAAGATATTCTACAATCAAACTAACTCAATTCTGGTAGTATATAATCTGCTCTACATACCTGAGGGGATAAAACCATCAAATCTTCAACTGAGTGTTAAGATTGCTGCAGATTGGATGCGGAGTGCATGCCACATGTGAAGCTTTTGTGCTGACAACATCCAGGCCGGATTAATTATAAATACAATACAGAAAAACAACTACTATAATATCTCCAAGGAAGATAAACAAAATGTCACGCGATTTGGATTCAATGGAGAGTCAAGTTACCAAAACAAAATTTTCTTCATTAGCTTCACCTGAAAAGGCCATTACTTCTAAAAGAGCCAGAACAAATAAATCTCAGGAAGCTAATAAAAACACAAATAAGTCTAAAGCAGAGACTTCCAACTTAGAGGATCTGTAAACAGCTCTTCAGCCTATTCAGGAGGCTATACAAAACCTTTCTACTCAGATACAAACAGTTGGATCATCGATAAACAAGATTCTTACAAGGATGGACAAAATAGAGTCTAAAATTATGGATCAGGATATTAAAATAGAGAGCATACAAAAAGTATCTGAATCCAATATAAACTCTATTCAAGACTTGGAAAGAAAAATATTGGATCTTGAAGCCAGATCCAGACGCAATAACATTGTGTTAAGGGGCATCCCTGAAAATATAGAGCAAAACAAGCTTTTGGAAACTATAACTGTAATATTTTCTCTTTTCTTAGGAAGCGACTCAGAAGCTAAACAAATTACCATTGAAAGAGCACATAGGGCTCTTAGACCATCTCCAGTGTTAAATAAACCAAGAAATATCTATGCAAAAATATTGAACTTTCAACATGTGAATAAGCTTTTATTTGCTGCTAAAACCAAAAAAGTTGTTGAATGGAATGGTTATAAGATCAGCTTATCGCAATACCTGCCACCTCAAATTAAGTTAGAAAGACAAAAGCTAGCCCCCTTCTGTGCCTTTCTGATCAATAAACAAATCAAATTCCAAATGCAATACCCCAATACGCTACAGTTCTCATATCAAGGAGCTAAGTACCTAATTAACAACAACAACGAAGCAGCGACAATTTTTCTTAAAATCTTCAAATTCAACCCGGATAAACCTGCACAGAAAGCCTGAGTTGTGAAAGGAAAATAATTGCTGCTTGACACTTTAAGCAAGGCGAGATATCCATTTAGCGCGATTTAGCGCGGAGCTGCTACCGTTGCACACTAGGGCAGCGCCGGTTAATCAGATTTAAACTATTAGGGCTACCTAAAGTCCACTCTTCAAATTTTCCCTTAAAACTACCTTCCTCAAAGTATACTACTGTTCTATTTAGTGTATCCTACAACTATAAATTATCTCTACTTGACTCCCAAGTAGACTATTCTCTATCTGTATAGCGAAGCACTTGCTCCTACAGTACTTATCACCTCGATACAGCACTCTTGTTATAGAAAGTACCCCAAAAAAGCAAACCCCATTTCTCGGTCACCCACATCCCCCAGAACCTTTTCTTAAGTGTTTCTGTCTATTCCTTCTAGCATGTCGAGGGATCAGTTGCTAATGTCCTCTCCTGCTCAGCTGGTGAACCTGGGAATATTGAGGCAATGTTACAATTGCCTCATGTACACAGACAGCCCTCTCCTCCTCCCACAAAACACAAATACATGCGAGAGATGCAACTATACGGCCAAACTGGAGGCTGAGCTCTCTCAACATAGGACTGGCATGACCAGACAGGAGGAGAAGGTAACCACACACACTATAGACCCAGTCTCACATAATACCATCACAACCTCAAATCATACACATAAACACACAAAGACATACTCGGCGGCTCTGATCAAAAATCTACCAAAACAGCAGAGGCCACCAAAGCAGACACCCAAACAACTACCACCTCAGAACACAACACCTGCAACACATAGACCACACAGTCAGAGTGTCAAGCAGTCACAGCCCTTAAGGCCAAACACAATGCCAGACACACTAGTCATTGGTGACTCCATAGTCAGAGACACTGATGTCCCGCTCACCAGACTGAGTAAGGAGAGGGTCACAGTAAGCTGCCTGTCGGGTGCTAGAATCCGCCACATAACGCATGCACTCAGGTCTCTCAACAGCAGGTACAAGTACGACTCAATCATTGTCCACGCTGGTGTTAACGACCTGAGACGTACCTCCTTGGACTACATGAAAAGAGACATAGAGGAGCTCTCTGATTATGTAGCCCAAGCAGGTATGACCCTGACCTTGAGCAGTATCCTACCTTCACCAAGAATGATGCCACAATACAGAGATAAGATGATCAGCTTTAACAATTGGCTTAAACTCTGGTGTCATTCAAAGGGGATCCAATGTCTGTCTGCCTGGGATGACATGCTGGACAAGCCACGCTGTTTCGCAAGGGACGGCTTGCACTTGTCACCCCTGGGATTCTGGATTTTGGCAAAGGCTCTTGCCACCCCCATAGTGCCTTTTTTAGGCAAGGGTCAAATTCTAAACCTACCACCCTAGAACAAAACAAAGAAAAAAAACTAAGGGTAATGCTGCTCAATGCCAGAAGTCTCAACCTCAAGATGCACGCACTCGAGGCCCTTCTCAGTATGGAAAACATCGATGTCTGTGCTGTGACAGAAACCTGGTTCAAGGCTCCTGAGAGCACCCCAGCACTATCAGGTTTTACCTCATATCATGCGTTCCGGCCCCAAAACCCAGACAATACCAAGAAAGGAGGAGGGGTATCCATATTCATCAAGGACACCCACACCTCAAGATTGGTGGCATCGCACGATGCATCAGAAACCATCCAGGTGCAATTAACCATAGGCAAGATTGCTCTGCAATTTGTAGCATGTTACAGGCCACCCTCGCAAACTCAGGAACCTCATATGGCCTTCCTGAAAACACTGGAGGGGATAAATGTATCTCCAAACACCATCATACTAGGTGACTTCAACTACCCTAATATAGACTGGGAACACTACTCAAGCCCAAACACTCTAGCCCAAAAGTTCCTGGAATTCATAAACTCAAATGCCATGGAACAACTAGTCACCATCCCACAAGAGGAGAAAACATACTTGATCTCATCATCATGAACATGGGAGCACAATGTTCAACGCCGGAAGTATACCCCTCACTGGTGAGATCTGATCACAAACTAATCTTGCTGGAGGTCCTCATCCCGCGCCCCGAAATGAAAAAGACCACAGTAAAGAACTTCGAAAGCCGACTTCACACTTCTAAAGACTAGTGTGGTCTCCTTTAAGGCCCCTGAGCCGGCGGTTAACATTACTCAAACCGCTGAATCACTTACAAATGCCTTCTACCAGCACCTGCAGGGCTGCATGGATCAGGCAATCCCAAGCAAAACAAAGACTCTTTGTACCAAAGGCAAGCGTCCAGTCTGGTGGACCCCAGCCATAAACAAACTCTACAACAAAAGGAGAAAGCTACTACAAGATAGAGCAAAATCCTTAAAAGGTAAGACACCGCTGATCACTATAAGTAAAAAGCTAAGAGCTCTCATAAAATCATCCAAAGCTAATTTTGAGAAAAAATAGCTAAGGACTCTAAAGACAACCATAAGGCATTCTTTAGCTATGTCAGAAACCTAGGAGGAAACTCCCAGATATGCTCAGAATTAGTTCAAAATGATGTGAAGATTACTGATCCTACAGACATTGCCAACATACTGGCTGACAGGTTCAGTGCAAACTTCTCCCCTCCCCTAAAGGAGAGATATCTATACCAAATGATTGTAGCCCCCAAACATCTCTAACGCCCAGGTGAGAACTGCTCTCTCCAAGGCAAAGAACACAGCATCCATGGGACCTGATGGTGTCCCCGGCTGTGTGCTCCATGAACTCAACGAGGAATTAAACCCACAGTTAGGACAGCTGTTTAATCTTAGTCTCACCTCCGGATACGCACCCAGGAGTGGCGCAGCGACTGTGGTCCCACTCCACAAAGGCGGTGCCTCCACCGACCCTGGAAATTACCGTCCCATTAGCTTGACAAGCCTTATCTGCAAAGCCATGGAGAGGATCATAATGGATCTCATAAATAAAGACATAGGGAACTTGCAGACTTTGGATCCAACCCAGTTTGGCTTTGTCAAAGGCAGATCATGCCTTTTAAACTTGGTTGACTTTTGAAACAGTCACCAAGGCCATTGACGAGGAAAGGCAGTCCATACAGCCTACCTAGACCTGGCGAAGGCTTTTGATACAATACCTCACTCGGGTATCATTGAAAAACTCATCAACTTAAATGTAAACCCATACATTACAAGATGGGTTGCAAACTGGCTGAGTGACAGAACCCACAGGGTCAGAGTTGCTGGCGCCATGTCAGACTCAAAGCCTGTCACAAGTGGTGTCCCACAGGGCTCAGTCCTGGGCCCACTCTTGTTTGGCATCTACTTTTCTGAAGTACAAGCAAACACAGGAGGGTTATGGCTGACAAAGTTTGCAGATGACTGCAAACTGGGCCGTAGTTGAAAACACATCCAACACAGATATCCTTCAGAAGGGTCTCACAGAAACGGATAACTGGTGCCAGAGCCATGGCCTAAAGTTAAATGCCAAGAAATGCATAGTCATACCCTTCGGGAAAAATAAGGTTACCCCTAGCTACCATATAGGTGGCAATCCCCTGAACACAGAAGAAGTTATTAGGAACCTGGGAACCCAGGTTGACAGTAGCCTTTCATTCGACGCTCATATTGCTAAATTAGTTAGGAAGACCTTCTACATTGCCCACCTTATCATGAAGGGATTCACATCTAGATCAAGGGAAGTCATAGTCTCCCTATACTCATCACTCATCAGACCAATGATCGAGTACAATGCCCCATTCGGAATGTATCTGACCCGACACTTGCAGCAGCTGGAGAGGCCACAAAAGTTCCTCACCAAAAGGATAAAGGGTCTCAAAAATCTGTCTTATGCTGCCCGACTGAAAGAACTCCAGTTATATTCAGTTGCTTACCGCTTGCTCAGAGGTGACCTATGCCTGACATACAAGGCCATGTCAAACCCAGATTTGATGAACATGCTTCATCTCAAAAATCTAGATCCCTCAGAGCCACAAGGGCGGAGACTTAAACCTCAACACGGTTATTAATAGGACGTGCTGGAGGGATAGATTCATCACCCAAAGACTCCCTATGCTGTGGAACAAAATCCCGGTTTATGTGAGGCAGAGCACCTCGCTGGCCTTGTTCAAGAGGAATCTTGACCAATGGATGGGAGATCGCAGATACACCCCAGGGGTTACCTCAGTGTCACTGCTCGACAGAGGCACAGCAAAATAATGGGCATAGTTTCTCCAAACTAAAGGGGTGGCGTAAGCCACAAAACTATGGGCTAGGCTTATAAATGCCCTCGGGCAGATAGCCTAGTATGAACCTATGAACCTATGAACCTATGAATATAGTTTTTGTGGCGAGTACACCTACTTGCATCGTTTTTCCTTTCGGGGGTAATCCTTTGGGCCCCTGGCCCGACAGGGGTACTGGTTTTCCAGGCCTAGCATCTTCGTGGTTGACTGTCTCGTTGATGGACTACATTTCCCAATAGTTCTGAGCCGCAGATGAACCTTTACACGCATTGTGACCTTGTTTCCCAGGCTGCACCAGGTTCTTAAGGTCACAGCAGCTAGTAGTGCAGGAAATAATGCTAGATACGAACAAATGAAAGAAATAGAAAAATTTCATCAAGGGAAGAAAAGAAAAGAGTAAGAGTTAAAGGATATACTTCCTCGCTAATCAAAGAGGTTTACGATGTGGAGGACCCAATTCACATCTCATTTTTTCTTTATTTAAGAACTGCTGGTGAGTAATGGCTCTCTTTTAAGTACGTTGAGAAGCTGAAGCTGCAGTTGTGCTAATATACTGGATATACATTGTGATTTATACTGTATTTTTCTAGATTACGTACTCATAGTGCTGCAGCGCATCGAGTAAACTTCATGCTGAGTTATCAGCAACCTTGACTAGATTAATGTTATATTGGTAGTATATCCAGGTGGAGGAAGCTTGACTGTTGATGGATTTAATCTTGAGTTCGGATTTCTGCTCGAATGGAAAGGAAAACGGTCTTAATACTTGATTGCCTGGCTTTTATTATATGAAAGTCATTTTGGTTACAGACTTAATATTACAAATCCTTTTTTTTTTCCACTGTTAAGTACTGATATATAGAGTCGGATCTTATGCAAAATACTTATTCTCCCATTATAGTATGAGCTATCTTGGAATGCTTTTGTGCTTTGCTATGTGACATTTATATGCATAATACATTATAAACAATTGTTTATACAATGACCTTGCAGGAAATGTTCGTAAAATTTCCATTATACACTTATGATTTTAATAAGGTCACTTCATTTTTGCTATACGGTGAGGCATATGTACGAAGTTCATGTTTAAATAGTTTTGACTCGTATACTAAAATATGATTAATGTATACAGTGTTTCAAATATTAGAATGTTTATCTCATAGTTATGCATTCTAATACCTGGCTGAGAAGATATTGTAGACTTTGTTGCATTCTGGTTAAACCTATTTCAAATCCAATATGTAAATTCATGTTTATAGAGTGTTGATATCTAATAGTAGAGTCATGTATTAGAAGTACAAATAGGACAGATCCTTTTAATGGTTTGTTTGCATTGTTCTATTTGAATTTTACGGAAAATTTTACGGAAATCTCACTATATCTTCATTTTATGCTATGATCTGTGGAACAGGGTTAGACATTAAGGATAGTTCAGTTTTCTATGCTCTATAATGATAGGCTTTTGGGATTGGGATACTTCTCAAGATATGAAGTCAAGGTAATAAAAGTAAAAAAAGTTTTGTTATTTTTTTAACCTAACAGTTACTTTTCAAACAGGTAGACGTATCCCACACTCTTCCAGGTTAGGAGATTTAGTGGATAGGAACAGAGTTATGATTGGAAGAGTTTCTCATCTATATCCAAAAAACGTGTGTCATTTATGGTATCCTTCTGTACTGAGTTTATTTACCAACACATCTAGTAGATTTAACAAAAGGTTACATGTTTTAATCACTGTATGTTGACATTAACCTCATGGAATGTTAAGGGGCTGCAAGCAGATAATAAAAGAAAACTCTTTCTACATTTAGTCTTTAAAGCTAAACTGGATTTTATTATGATACAAGAAACCCATCTAGTAAATGAACAGTGGAATCTCTCCCTGAAGAAAAAATGGATCAAAACTATTATAGCGGCAGGAAATAAGACTAATAAGGTAGGAGTTGCCATCATTATTAAAAACTCCTTTCAACATGATATTATAAGACAGGATTCAGACCCAGAAGATAGATGGTGTTATTTTGTTACTAAAGTTGCTCATTTAAATAAACCAATTTTAGTTGTCAACATTTATGCCCCGTGCTCCTTTCAACAGAATTTTTTGATGAATATTTATAACTTACTAAAGTCCTTCCCTAATCATTACTACATTTTGGGGGGTGATTGGAACTCCATTCAAGACCCAAAGACAGATAGAACCAACACTAAATCTAAGTTTAATACGCAATCCTCTAATGCAATTTCTGAAATTAAAAGTGATTTCAATTTATTTGACCCATATCTTAACTTTTCTTCACATTTGCCCAATAAAGGGTTTACTTTTTTCTCGCAATGTTATAAGTGTTGGTCCAGGTTGGATTTTTTTTTAATTTCTGATTTTTTTTTGCATTATGTTCTTTCACTTTTTACAGAACCTATGTATTTCCTCAGACCATTCTAGAATTACATTAGTTATTGATTGGATATATAATTATTCCTCGAAAAACAGGACAATATGGTGGCATTTTAATCCTAATTTACTTAAAAAAATGATATTAGGCAATAAATTGACACTCTTCTTGATAAATGTATACTATCTATTTCAGAGGACAACAGGCCGATTGATATAATTTGGGCTACCACAAAAGCAATGATCAGAGGGGTGTTAATTAATAAATCTTCATTTCTTAGGAAGACTACACTTAATAAAGAAAATAATATCAAGGAAGAAATAACCAAACTTGAACTAGAACTTCAACAGAATTACTCATCGAACTTGGAAAATATTATATCCCAACTTCAAGGATAGCTCTTATCACTGCAAGCAGAGAACCTGTCGTATCAGGAAATTAAAAACATAGCCAATTACTCACAGTGGGCACAACTCCCCTCCAGATTTTTAGCAAGACTACTTAATCACCATAAACCTATCCCTAATATTTCAGAAATTATTTTCCAAAATAAAAACTATAGTAATACACAAGACATAATCAAGATTTTTGAGGAGATCTATAAAATGTTTACAATCCCCTTCCTTTGTCATATGATGAACAGGAATTGCATTTATTTCTTGAGCAATTAATATTCCCCAAAATTAATGAACAGCAGCAAGATCTATTATCGTCTGATTTTACGTAAGCGGAAATTAATTTAGCAATTAACAGTTTGAAATCTAATAAGGCACCGGGCCCAGATGTTTTTTCAGCTGAATTTTATAAATGTTTTATTTAAAAAATTTCAACTATATTATGTCACCTTTTTGCATACATTACACATTCTGGTATCACTGATCTGCATTTAAACGCATCTAGAACTATTTTACTTCCTAAATCGAATTCGGACATGACAAATCCCCAGAATTATAGGCCCATTTCTATTATTAATTTAGATATGAGAATTATGGCGACTATATTAGCTACTAGACTTTGATCTGTTATTACAAATATTATATCTCCAGAACAATCGGGGTTTATTAATCATAGGCAGACAGTAGACCAAACACTTACTCTTGATGCAATGATATCTCTTTCTTTGGTGAAACAAACTCCCATATACACATTAGCTATCGATGCGTCTAAAGCTTTTGACCGAATTAATAAGGAGTTCTTAGCAGCCATTTTCCCTAAATTTAACATTCCTAAACAATTCATCCATTATATTAACACCCTTCATATGAGGGCTTATACCACTTTACAAATAAATAAATATAGCTCGAAGAGAATTGAAATTAATAATGGGGTAAGACAGGGTTGTCTCTTATCACCTCTCTTATTTAATATACTTATTGAACCACTATTTTTACTAATAAAACAGAAAACTTTTCACAATATCCCGATCTTATTTAATACAAAAATTTCATTTTTGGCCTATGCAGATGATTTAAATATATATTACTCCCTTCCTAGTTCAGATTTCAATAAAATAATAAAATCAATAGATACATTCTCTAAGTTCTCTTATTATAAGATGAATATGGATAAATCGATAATTTTCCCTTAAATAACTATTCGCAATACCCCAGTGTAATCACCCCACAAAATATCAAAATTAAAGACCAATTACATTATCTTGGAATCTCATTTTATCAGGATGCATATAAATATTATCAAGAAAATTTAGGTAATGTATGATCAAATATACAAAAAGATCTGGACAGATGGGCACAACTTAAGCTTCCTTTTTTGTCCAAAGTTACCATCATAAAAATGAACGTACTTCCGAGATTACTTTATATATTTAATGCATCTAATATAACGATACAAAAGAATTTCTTCAAGAACACCCAAACTGCATTATCGAAATTTTTATGGTACCCAAAACCTACCAGGATAAGTTATCAGAAACTTATATATCCCAAGGATAAAGAAGGTGTGGGACTTCCAGACCTTAGGCTATATTATGAAATTAACAAGTGTAGATTCATTACCATTGCAGAATATAAGGAGGATCCCACTAAGTGGTACCCGATTTGGGTGAAATTATATTACAACTATGTTAAATCATTACAGTTTAACCCCAGGGCTCTACCATTTTTAGATAAAAAATCGTAGGAGGATCTATAGAGTAAATAAGGATTTAAAGGAGCAAATTATAATTATCCAGAATCTTTTTGATTCCTTGAATTTATATTCTGCTTACATGACACTTCAGCCGATTCACCTCAACCCCAATCTTAAATTAAATGATAGGTTGATTGACTTGAATTCCTACCCACTGCTGAGGGATAAAGTTGTAGTAGATTTTCTTCCATTTAAACTTAAATCAGTAATTAACATGAGGAACAAGTTAAATATCCCACATAAATATACAGTTATTTTAAGACAATTAAAGGAGATGTGTTGTAAATTTTGGGATGGTAGTAATATTTCAGATACAGATATATCTACATGTAAAACCATATGGGATTTGTTGCAATGGAAAAAAAAAATGATCTCGAATGTATATAAAGTTATCATCTCTATGAAATGCAACAAAGAAGCTATTCATTCTAGCTACTGGAACAAACAGGATTCTACGATTACACCCACCAAAATTGCCCAGGCTATTCAGAATTTCTCCAAATTTTTTCCTCTTCAAAAACTAAGATATACACAGCTTATGATACTAAACAACGCATATTATACACCCCAAATTCTAAGTAAGTTGTACCACGATATACCAGTAAACTGCCAATTCTGCCCTTCGCAAGAGGCAGATATCATTCACATATTTTGGAGCTGCAAATGCTCATACAAGCTTTGGTGTGCCTTAAGGGTTAAATTAGAAAAAATGTGATACGAAAAAACAACTTTATCATGGAAATTTGCTCTACTACATATTCCCCCACCAGGAATTAAAAGAAGCATATATATCTTCTAATACCCATTTTTATGCTAATAAAATACTACATCACATTAAATTGGAAAAATAGAACTACACTGTCATGGGATGGCTTTAAGCAAGTAGACAGAAAGCAATTACTTGCACACAAATATTTGTGGTATTCCATGAAG
The DNA here is from genome assembly GCF_019279795.1 of Protopterus annectens. Lineage (NCBI taxonomy): Eukaryota > Metazoa > Chordata > Ceratodontiformes > Protopteridae > Protopterus > Protopterus annectens. The sequence continues at coordinate 908,578,578 of NC_056732.1, forward strand.
CAGCAACCCTTACAGAAGGATTTTTAGAAATCTTTACTGGATCATATTCTGACATGATATTATTGAAATTGTATGAGTTTTATTCAATAAGATATAGATGATATTTGTACATAGTTGTTTTAATGTGTAGTTTGTAATTATGTCTAGATATTGAGAAATGTTTGTAAGTTATTTTTCTTAAAATTAATAAAGAGAACGTTAAAAAAAATTGTTTCTCTAAAGTTTACTTGATAAAATCACATAAAGAAGTAAATAAATCTGACATAAAAAATGGTGATATAAAAATGTAAATGTAGTGCATAAAGGCATCATTGTTGCATATACCTGAATCACAGAGTCACAGATTTCAAGCAACAGATTGTCTAATGTGCTCCAGCAGATGATTTTTAAATGTTGTGAGATTGATTGTTACAAACAAGGCATATGAGAGTACAGCTCTGGTTGTAGGAAATTCTAAAACTTGTGCAGAAGGTAAATACCACTTGTCATACAGAATCTCCTTGAGCTGCAAGCTCTGCCTCCTATCCTTCAGTGAATCACTTCTTTCTGTCTCCTCTTACCCACCATGAAAGCTTCTGTATGCAACAGATGTCTCCAGGTTGCTAATGTGTGTGGGGGGGGGTTATTTTCAAGGTGATTCTTCAGTTTGTGTGGTACATTTTAATCTTTGTCTGCCTTCCATACCTTCTGTAAGTGTTTGATATTGCTATTACTCAATTTTAGTTTTGAGGGTGGGTGGAGCTTTTTGTCTGGATTTTTAACAGGCCTAGGCCAATTTACTGTTTTGGATTATTTTTCATTATAGCACACCTGTAAAAACATTTTTCTTTCTGTCAGGTGCATTATGTGCCTAATGTGTGTGGGATTAACATGATATGTCTAGATGGTCTATTTCCTTGATGTTCCATGAAATGATTAAACAACATAGGTGTAATGTTTTTGTATTTGAATTTCAGTATGTCATTGACACTAAACTGGTTGAAGCTTCAACAAGATGATACAGACCAGATAAAGCTTTACAAAATGCAATATGGAATAGGTGGTGTGCATGAAGGGTATTTGATATCCAGTGACATTACTGTTGGCAGCCTTATACTTCAAGAAGCAGATAACACCATAGATAGGGCCGTACTACCTACTGATACTCCCTCCTTCAGCTTTTAGTTTTAATGGGAACTCTGAAATTACATTTTTTGTATGTCACTTTAAAGGACCCCTCCTGAGGGGCCTGAGATGGATGATCATCTTAATGATAAGTAGGAAAAGTGCAACACCCTTAGAGTTGTAGGACAGAAGTTTTGCCCACTGCTATGTATTTTTTCTCTGTTATACCAGAACACAACAGAATAAGGCATTGGTCCTGCTATTTATTACAACTACAATAGTAGGATTCCTTCAGGCTCAATCAATGCATCCTGTTATGGTCCAGAAAAGCCAACAATCCAGGCATGAAAAACAAATGTGCAGCTGTAGATAGCATAAGATTTATATGAATGAGTCCTGCTCCAGTCCCATTCACCTCCCAAGGGATGTGGCCAGAGGAGATTGTTCCTCATGATCTAGAGTGTGTCTGCACATTCACAAAGTCTGGAGCAGGGAAATCATGCTTGAAGATTAGCACTTCCCTGTCTTTCCTTATCAATCTCTGTCATTGCACATCTCAGAAGTGCTAGTCCATCATAAATTCTTGGCCCAGACAGAGATGTTAAAGATCCTCTAAAAAGAGTCATACAGGAAA